>NC_053431.1:90725853-90897492 GCF_007990345.1 Gossypium hirsutum
GTGCGTCAGTATTGAACTGTTATTCTAGAACTTGCGTGATTATGCATGTTGAGACCACACCATTTGATTTGATATATCAAAATTATTAAGGCACTTAGGATTAACCCACTCATGCCATGAAAAGCCTACCTCTACGATTAACCCCTAGTAAACCCCCTTGAGCCCAACAAACCAATTCTTGTATTACCCTTAATATTAACCTTTAACCCATTATTGTTGAACTCCTCTAAATTAATCCCTATTTTTGTCGAGATTTGAGTTGAATGGATTGCCTAGCTATGTTTTGTTCTTGATATTTAGCCTACATTATTTAACTTGTTCTTAAAAAAAAACACAACTATGTATGCATATCTTTAATTTCATATTCTGAGAGAAGCTTTGTTGTACGCAAGTGAAGATTAACTCTTTTTCTAGTTAGGCAACTTTTCAATCCAATCTCGATTCTAACCTTTTCTTTCAGCTTGTGACCACACCCCCTAACCAAGCCTCATTACACCCCTCTAAAGACCTTTTGATTGATGTATCATCTTAAAATTAAAGTGGTGGAGATTTGATTTTCATGCAAGCCTATAGTAATGACTTTCCATTATTGACTATTGAGTGCTTCCTTTATTGTCCTTAAAACACCTCAAGTGATTTAAGTGAATTTTTTGTGAGGATGTAAAACTCTGTGATATTCTGAATTAATGGTAATTACTTAGATGAGGGAGGACACTTATATTTTCGGGATAAAATGCTCAACTTAGAATGATTGAAACTTTTATGTTCTTTTAGTTAAATTCTCAAAGTATGATTACCTATGGATTAATTTGAGATATTATTGATAGAAATTATAAGTTGAGAAGGATTCATTCTGATTATGAGTTGAGAATTTTGCTTGAGGACAAGTAAATGCTTAAGTGTGGAGTTTTGATAAACTATAAATTATACATATTTTTACCCCATGTTTAATGCATTTTATAGATGATTTCTCATTAGAATTGGTGAATTCAATGCTCCTAATGCTTTAATTTCATGTTTTGTACTCAGGAGAGCACCAAGAGTCAAAAGGAACCAAAAACAAGCCAAAAAGGGACAAAACGGACTAAATCGAGAAGATGACATGGCTTAAGCCTTGCCACACGGGCAGCTCACACGCCCGTGTCTTTCTAGGCTATCGACCGAGGCTTTCACGATTCACATGGCCTGGCCATTGACCCACACGACCTTGTGCAATTTAACGGATTGAACACGACCTGGCAATCATGTCACACGGCCGTGTCACACGGGCGTGTCCCTGCTGAGCCCAAGTTAAGTCCAATTCAGAAAAGGCCACTTTGGAGGGTTTCGAGGCATTCCAAAGCCTATAAATATGTACTAGAGGAGGGGAAAAAGGGAGATAGAGAAGAGGGGTAAGGAATTACCCCAAGGAAGCCGATTGATCCATCTCAAAAGCCGGATTCATCATCAAGACTGAATATCTCTCCTTAATTTCCCTTCAGGAGTTTTGGGTTTTCTTTATTTTTTGTATTCTTTATTCTTCTGAGATGTTTTCTTATTTAGTTTTGAACTAAATCCCCTAAATAACTAAGGGGAATAAAACCTAAGACGAATCTTGTTATTATTTTCTGAATCGTATGATAAATATTTAACTTGTTCTGAATTCTTGTTTTGATATCCCAGGATATTGATTCAAGACACACTCTTATTTGGAAGAGAAATAGACCCTGTCTAAGAGTACATTTGCCATAATTAAGCGGAGTTGATTGCGCGCCTAGAAATAGGGTGACAAGATTTTGTCGGATTAGGGTGAAACCTAATAAGGGGATCCATAGATCGAGTTAATGCAACCCTAGAGCGTTAATTAGAGAAAAGTCTCGGTTATTCATTCTAGGGATTAGAGGTTATTAGTCTTGAATAGGGATAATAACATAACTTAGGGATCTCTACGGAACAAGTTGAATGAATAAATCGTCCGATTCGGAGCTAGAATAACAAGTAAAGTCTAGGTGGATTTTTCCTTAGGTATTGTCTCAAGTCAATCGATTTTCCCAAAAGCAATTCCCCAATTCTTTTCTCTGTGCATTCTTAGTTTAAATAATTAGTTAATTAAAACAAACCCCTTTTACTCTTAGGCTACATAATAAAAAGATAGTTATTACTAGTACTTTTGGTTCCCTTGGGTATGATATCCCGGTCTTGCCGTTACAATACTATTTTCGATAGGTGCGTTTGCCTTTCGTCGTGATAATAATTAGTCTAGGTCTGATCTTCATTATAAATATTGATTACTTGTTACGAGTCACGCAATCAAAAATCATATGAAGATTTGAAAAGAAGAGATATAGAATTTATTGTTGGCGATCGAGTGTTCTTAAAAATTTCACCATGGAAGAAAGTATTACGATTTGATAGAAAAAAGAAAGTGAGTCCAAGATTTATTAGACCGTATGAAGTTATTGAAAGAATTGGCCCTGTGGCTGACCAGTTAGCTCTGCCTCCAGAACTTGAGAAGATTCATAACATGTTCCATGTGTCTATGTTAAGACGGTACAGATCTAATCCTTCGCATGTAATTCCTCATACTAAAATAGAAATACAACCAGATATGACGTACTCGGAAGAGCCGGTAAAGATTTTAGCTCGAGAAGTTAAAGAATTGCAGAATAAATAGGTACCGTTAGTAAAAGTATTATGGCACCGTCATGGTTCGGAGGAGGCAACCCAGGAAACATAGGAATCAATGAGGTCACAATATTCGGATTTATTTTTAGGTAACAAATTTCGAGGACAAAATTTCTTAAAATGGGAAAAAGTTGTAACAGCCCAATTTTCAGTGGTGTTGGAAACAGTTATCTGAGATCACTAAATCTGACGAGTGAGTTTGAAAATTTTATGATTTAATAATTTGAGTCAAGTGTGATTTTAGAAAGGTTCTTGAATTAGTGAAATTTGTGATTTAAATGAATTATTAGGTTAATTAGTCTCGAAAACAAGGTATTGAGACCTCGATTTTATAAGCTAAGTCGTAAATATTTTTATAAATATTTACGGAGTGTCAATAAGTTGGTATTAAATTTTTGTTAGAAAATTTTAACATTTTGATAGTTAATTAAATAAAAAGTACTAGATTACAAAAGGTGCAAAACTTTTTAATTAAAGAAATAGTGATTAAATAGCTTAAGTCGTGAATAAGGGAGGACCAAAAAGGCAATTAGACATTAATTAGAAGGCTGAGACGGTATGTGCAGGAAAAAAACTTAAAATTGGATGGTTTAGGGACAAAATGGTCATTTGGAAATTGAGATAAAATTAAATAAAGACCAAATTGAAAATCTAGACATTTCTTCATCAATCTTCAGCCAAAAACAGCCATAGAAGAGTCCCCCTAAGCTAGTTTTTCATATTTTTGCTACATGTGGTTCAATTCTTGCTCTTTTCTTGAAATTTTTATGTTTTTAAGACTTTTACAACTAGGTCCAACTATCTAATTCATTGGTTTTTGATTTTATGAGTAATTTTGAAAGTTACCATTGATGAGTGCTAGATGTTTATGATGAATTAACATGGATTTGAAGCTTTAATTTTTTTATATGATGATTGTATTAAGTAATTTTGATAGATGTTTATGATTTTAGGACTAAATTGTGGAAAAGTTAAGAATTAGGGTTTGGTGCTGAAATTCTAAATATTAAAGGTTGAATAGTAGCCTAAAATGATTAGATAAAGTGTTAATTGAGAAAAATTAGCTTATTTGGTGGGAAAATCGATAAGGGACTAAATTGTAAAAATTATAAAAGTTAGGGTAAATGTGTAATTTTGAAAATTTAAGGGCATAAATTGTGAAGTGAATTAGAATTGAATTTGATGCTGATGAATGAATAGTTTTATATTATAGATCAAGAATCCGAGGACAAACATGAAAAGGGGACAAACATGAAAAGGGGAAATTAACAGAATAGTTCCTAAATTTCTACAAATTTTACAAATTAGTTCAGGTAAGTTCTTATGGTTGAATTTTCATGTCTAATTGTTAGTTTAGGAATGTTATAAAGTATTATTTCAAAAAATTTTATTGAATTATGATTATTGTAAAAATATGAAAATTGAATTGAATGTTCAAATTGAGTAGAACGCAGGATTGAATACAACTGTTCCATGACACAAGATGAATTGATGGATAAAACCATGGTTGGACCATGGTAATTTTTAAATGTAAGACCATAGCTCGGCTATGCCATTTTAGGACCATAGCTCGGCTATGCCATTTTAGTGAAAATACCATAACTAGGTTATGGCACCATGAATGTAAGACCATGGTTGAACCATGACAATATATATGTGTGTGTAAGTGATAAACCGTAATTTATACATATTTTTATCCCATACTTAGCCCATTTACAGATGATTTCTCCTTATATTTGGTGAATTTGATGCTCCTAAACCTTTAATTTCATGTTTTATACTTAGGTGAGCATAGGAGAGTAAAAAGTACGAGAAATGGGCCGAAAATGGAGAGAATAGACCCACATGGGAAAACAACACGGCCTGGACTTCCTCACACGGGCGTGTCACACGGTCGTGTCAATTTGGTAGGCTCGAAGCACGACTTACACGGGTAGACCACACGCCCGTGCCTATTTAACAGCCTTAACCACGGGCTAGAGTAATCGCACACGGGCGTGTCCCTGCCAAGCTCAAGTTTAGTCTTATTCAGAAAAGTCCAATTTTTAGGGCTCTTAGGCATTCAAAAGCCTATTTAAACACTTGAGGAGGCACTTAGGAGGGGGACGCAGAGTAGGATGCAAGGAATTACTAAAGGAAAGCCAATTGATCCATCTCAAGAGCCGGATTCATCATCAAGACTAGAGATCTCCCTTCAAGTTCCTTCATGATTTTTAGGTTTTCTTATGTTTTGTTATCTTTATGCTTTTGAGATGTTTTCTTTCATAAATATGAACTAAACCTCTTAAATACCTAAGGGGAATGAAACCTAAGACAGATCTTGTTATTATTATCTGAATTGTATGATAAATATTTGACTTGTTCTTAATTATGTGTTCTTAATTCTTGTTTTAATATTCCAGGATATTGATTTAAGTTAACGCTCTTATTCAGAGGAGGAATAGACCCTGTTTAAGAGTAAAATTGTCATAATTAAGTAGAGTTGGTTACGTGCCTAGAGATAGGGTGACAAGATTTTTTCAAATTAGGTTGGAATCCATAGATCGAGTTAATGCAATTCTAGGGTGTTAATTAGAAAGAGATTTCAATTACTCAACCTAGGGTTAGACGTTATTAGTATCGAGAGAGATAATAATATAACTTAGGGATTTTTAAGGATCAAGTCAAATGAATAAATCGTCTGATTCAGAGTCAAATAACAAGTGAAGTCTAGGTGGATTTTTCCTTAGGTATTGTCTCAATCAATCGAATTTTCCCAAAAGTATTTTCTCGAGTTTTCTTTCTGTGCATTCTTAGTTAGTAATTAGTTTAGATAACCAAACCTCTTAATTTTCAGGCTAGATAATAAAAAGTAAGTAAATACTAGTACTCACAGTTCCTTTGGGTTCGACAATCTGGTCTTGCTGAGCTATAATATTGTTCGATAGGTACACTTGCCTTAATCGTGATAATAAGTTAGTCTCAAGAACGATTCATTTATAAATCTTTAAAACCTATTACGAATATCACACAATCAAGTTTTTGGCGCCATTACCGGGGAACTAGGATGTTAGCAACACTCGATTTTTATTACTTTAGCCATTTTACTTTTATTGCAATTTAAATTTTTATTTTATTTTCTACTTCTTCATTTATTTTCTTCTTACAGATTTTTCAAGTTTATGACCAAAAGAAACCCGTCAGGACCACTACTTTTTGATGATGAGATCAACCGCACAGTTCGCAGAAACCGGAGAGAAATAAGGCGAAGCCTAAGATACACAGAGGATGAGCAAGATGACGGTACTTCAACCACAACCGAGGAGATGGTTGAAAACCAAGAAAATTCGATACCTCCTGCGATTGCTGCTGATCCAGTAAATCAGAATCCTGCTCCACGCACTATGTATGATTATGCTAAACCTAATTTAATAGGAACTGATTCAAGCATAGTTAGACCTGCTATTGCTGCAAATAATTTTGAACTGAAACCTAACACAATTCAAATGATACAACAGTTTGTTCAATTTGATGGTTTGCAGGATGAAGATCCTAATGCTCACTTGGCAAATTTTCTAGAATTTTGCGATTCTTTTAAAATTAATGGCGTTTCTGATGACATCATTCACCTTCGGTTGTTTCCCTTTTCGTTAATGAATTAGGCTAAACAATTATTAAACTTGTTACCACGAGGGTCAATCACTACTTGGGAACAAATGACCGAAAAGTTTTAATTTATTAAAATATTTTCTGCTGGCTAAAACAGCCAAATTACATAATGATATCTCTTCTTTTGTGCAGATGGATTTAGAAACACCCTACGATGCATGAGAGAGATACAAGGACCTTTTGAGAAGGTGCCCTCACCATGGGTTACCACTTTGGCTATAGGTTCAAACATTTCATAATGGCCTGAATCCTTCGACTCGGCAAATGATTAATGTAGCCGTTGGAGGAACTATCAATAATAAGCCTCCTGAGGCGGCTTACGAATTTATTGAGAAGATGTCACTGAATAACTATCAGTGGCAAGTTATGAGAACAAAGCCAACGAAAGTAGCCAGTGTTTTCAACCTCGACACGGTTACTATGTTATCTAACCAAGTAGAACTCTTAAATAAAAAGATTGACGGTTTGTGTGGTTCTACTCAGGTACATCCAGTGATGAGGTGCGATTCGAATAGAGGAGGAGCATGCACAGAATATCAACCCTTCAACCCTAGCATCAAGGAGGAACAAGTCCAATATATGGGTAACAATAACTCTAGACCCCAAAATAACCCATATAGTAACACTTATAATGCCACAACTCTAGACCCCAAAATAACCCAAAATAACCCATATAGTAACCCATATAGTAACAATAACTCTAGACCCCAAAATAACCCCAAAACATCCCAATTTCTCGTAGGGCAGTCAAGGAAATCAAAGGCCACAACATCCTCTGGGTTTTCAACAACCACCTTACCAGTAAGAAAAGAAGTCGAACCTTGAGGAGATGCTAACCAAATTCATCTCGGTGTCAGAAACTCGTTTTCATAATACTGATACAGCACTAAAAAATCAACAAGCATCAATCCAGGGGCTCGAAACTCAGATTGGACAGCTCGCTAAGTTAATTTCTGAACGACCACAAGGTAGCCTGCCAAGCAACACTAAATCTAACCCAAGGAAGCAACTCAAAATGATTGTCATTCAAGATGAGGAAGGGTTAGTTGCAAAACCAAGGCCAGAAACGATGGTAAGCAAAGGTAAGAATGAGGTAGGCCAAAATGACCCAAAGCCGGTGAGTATAGAATATAAACCTCATGTGACATACCCCAATGCGACAGGGAAAGACCGATCAGACGAACAATTTGGTAAATTCCTTAAACTTTTAAAGAAACTACATATAAACTTACCATTTATTGAAGTCCTTTCGCAGATGCCAAACGTAGTCAAATTCTTAAAGGAGCTTTTAACAAATAAACGAAAGTTGGATGAGGCGCCGCATGTGGAATTGAATGCAGTTTGCTCAGCCATATTACAGAATAAGCTACCCAAAAAATTGAAAGATCTAGAGAGTTTTACAATTCCTTGTTTAATTGGTAGTTTAGATGTTCATCAGGCATTGGCTGACTTAGGAGCAAACATTAATGATATGCCTTATAAAATGTTTCAACAGCTAGGTCTTGGGAAACCCAAACAAACTAGGATGAGCATTCAATTGGCTGATAAAACCATTAGATTTCCTAGGGGTATCATTGAAGATGTTCTTGTTAAGATCGATAAATTTATATACCCCGTAAACTTTGTTGTTCTAGACATGGAAGAGGATAGTAACGTACCTTTACTTTTAGGATGGCCCTTTTTAGCGACTGCTAGAACCATTATTGATGTTGGTACAGGTGAACTCACACTTCGTGTGGGGGATGAAACAATCACCCTTCAAGCTCGTAATTCGAGTAACACATCAAAAATTGAAGGTGGTTGTATAAATCATTCTACTAGTACTGATCACGTAGTGAAACCTTCTGTGCAGGAAACAGTTACAAAGAACGTATATGAGCCGTGTTTAAACAACAACAAGGGACCTTTCTATGAAGAACAGAGGCTACAAATCGAGGAGCTAGATGAATGGTAGACACAGAAATCGAGAACACCCGATAGGCTGAAACCGAGCCAGCACGAGCTCAATAGCTCACCAAATCAACTTAAGGTTGGAGACAAAGTACCACTAGATGTAGCAGATCCTTGCATTACCACTTCTGAAGCTAATGAAGAAATTCCTCTTATGGTACTTAGTATTTTTCCATATGGTATAGTCGAGGTAAATCATCCAAAATTTGGGATATTTAAGGTAAACAATACGCGTCTTAAACCTTATGTTGATAAAATTTATAGCAGGGATGAAGAGTGTAAACTCCTCGCTCCACCTTGACTATGCAAAAGTGAGGTAAGTCGAGCTTAGACTATAAATAAGCGCTTCTCAGGAGGCACCCCAAGCACTAACGGTGCTAACTTCTTTAAATTTTAGTCTTTAACATTTAATTCACTAACTGAGTCACTGAACACAAGATTCTCAGAACCACACGGCCAGGCACATGAGCGTGCCGTAGGCTGTGCACATACCACGGGATGCAACACGGCCATGCGATACGGCCGTGTGAAAATAGGGAAAAAATCTCTTCCCCAACACGGGATGCGATAAGTTGCCACGGCCACTGCCAAAATAACACGGGTGTGCGACACGCCCGTGTTTTAAAACCGTGGGCAAACATGTCAATTTAACACGGGCGTGTGCCTGCATACACAACCGTGGGAGAAGCGAACGAAGATTGACACGGTCGTGCAACATGGCCGAGTACACTGATGCACCAAATTTTGAAAACCACGAGACGCACGGTCTGAAACGAAGGCACACAGGCATGCCCCACGGCCGTGTGCCCCAATTTCTCTATAAACACCTATTACCTATTTTAGCTTTATCTTTATATTTTGAAATTACTTTTTATTTCCTGTTAATATTATTTTATCTTGAGTTTTTACAATTTTTATTTTCGGCTATTTCATTACGAGTAATTATGCTTCATTATATTTCCTAAAGAGTTTCTGATTTTATCACAGTCATAAAGAGCTCCAAAGCACATCATCAAACAAGAACTAAAAACTAAAATGACGCAGGACTTATGGACTAATAAACCTCTACCACCACCTGAGTATCCTCCTCCACCTTCATCATTGCTTTGGCCGATTATTCTCTATCTTCTCTCCCTATCTTATGATTATATATCTATCTTTTTTCAGTATATCTATCTTTGTACATTGAGGGAAATGTACATCTTAAGTGTGGAGGAGTCTTTTATATCATCATTAGAAATCCCTAAATTTTGTCTTATTCTCACGTGAATTACTCATATCACTATTAGAATGAATTTTAATTAATTTATGATTTTTATTGATATGTCTTGAATTAAAACATAGGCAATTATGCATTGATTGTTTAAACTTTAAGACATTAGGGAATCAAGCATGATAAGTTGATTTTTGAAGAATTAAAAACTTTTATGTTGTTTCCGGACTTATGGACTAATAAACCTCTACCACCACCTGAGTATCCTCCTCCACCTTCATCATTGCTTTGGCCGATTATTCTTTATCTTCTCTCCCTATCTTATGATTATATATCTATCTTTTTTCAGTATATCTATCTTTGTACATTGAGGGAAATGTACATCTTAAGTGTGGAGGAGTCTTTTATATCATCATTAGAAATCCCTAAATTTTGTCTTATTCTCACATGAATTACTCATATCACTATTAGAATGAATTTTAATTAATTTATGATTTTTATTGATATGTCTTGAATTAAAACATAGGCAATTATGCATTGATTGTTTAAACTTCAAGACATTAGGGAATCAAGCATGATAAGTTGATTTTTGAAGAATTAAAAACTTTTATGTTGTTTCCCTAAGTTAGGTATTATCTTGAGTTGAAATTCACAGGTTTAAACATCAAAAAGTCATAATTTTTGTGAGATTTTGAGCCTTAGAGCATCTATTATTTCTTTCATACTCACTTCTATTGTTGCTTTGAGTGCGTCAGTATTGAATTGTTATTCTAGAACTTACTTGATTATGCATGTCAAGACTACACCATTTGATTTGATATGTCAAGATGATAAAGACACTTAGGTTTAACCCACTCACTCCACAAAAGCCTACCTTCATAATTAACCCTTAGTGAACCCCTTTGAGCCTAACAAACCATTAATTGATTTACCCTCAATATTAACACATAACCCATTATTGTTGAAATCCCCTAATTTGATCCCTATTTTTGTCGAGATTTGATTTGAACTAATTGCTTAGCTATGTTTTGTTCTTCTATGTATTTGACTTGTTCTTAAAAAAAACAACAACAACAACAACAATACTTACATACATATTAGTAGTAATTCGCCATTTTTTGAGCTTGAATGTTAATTCCATATTCTAAGAAAAAGCTCACTTGTATTCAACTGATGACTAGTTATTTTTCTAGCTAGGTAAATTTTTTAATTCAATCTCAATTCTAACCTTTTCTTTCAGCTTGTGACCACACCCCCTAACCAAAGCCACGTTACAACCCTCTAAAGACCTTTTTTATTGAGGTATCATCTCAATATATAGTGGTGGAGATTTGATTTTCAAGCAAGCCTATGGTAATAACTTCTCATATTGACTAATAAATGCTTTAATTGATGTCCTTAAACATCTTGAGTGATTTAAGTGAATCTTTAGTGAGGATGTTAAACTCTGTGATATTTTGATCAAGGTAATCACTTAGATGAGGGGAGACACCTATGTTTTCATGATAAAATGCTCAACTTAGAATGTCTAAAACTTTGATGTACTTTTAGTAGAATTTTCAATGTATAAATACTTATGGATTATTTTGAGATATTATTGATAGGGATTATAAAATGAGAAGAATTTATTTTGATCGTGAGTTGAGGATTTTGCTTGAGGACAAGTAAATTCTTAAGTGTGGGGGTATTTGATAAACCGTAATTTATACATATTTTTATCCCATGCTTAGCGCATTTACGGATGATTTCTTCTTAGATTTGGTGAATTCGATGCTCCTAATCCTTTAATTTCATGTTTTATACTTAGGTGAGCATAGGAGAGTAAAAAGAGCGAGAAACGGGCCAGAAACGGAGAAAATGGACCCACATGGGAAAACAACACGGCCTGGACTTCCTCACACGGACGTGTCACACGGCTGTGTCAATTTGGCAGGATTGAAGCATGGCTTACACGGGTAGACCACACGCCCGTGCCTATTTAACAGCATTGACAACTGACTGGAGTAATCGCACACGGGCGTGTCCCTGCCGAGCCCAAGTTTAGTCCTATTCGGAAAAGGCCAATTTTTAGGGCTCCTAGGTATTAAAAAACCTATTTAAACACTTGAGGAGGCACTTATGAGGGGGACACAAAGTAAGAAGCAAGGAATTACTCAAGGAAAGCCAATTGATCCATCTCAAGAGCCGGATTCATCATCAAGACTAGAGATCTCCCTTCAAGTTCCTTCAGGAGTTTTAGGTTTTCTTATGTTTTGTTATCTTTATGCTTTTGAGATATTTTCTTTCATAAATATGAACTAAACCCCCTAAATACCTACGGGGAATGAAACCTAAGATAGATCTTGTTATTATTATCTAAATTTTATAATAAATATTTGACTTGTTCTTAATTATATGTTCTTAATTCTTGTTTTAATATTCCAGGACATTGATTCAAGTTAATAATCTTATTCAGAGGAGGAATAGACCCTTTTTAAGAGTAAAATTGTCATAATTAAGTGGAGTTGATTGCCCGCCTAGAGATAGGGTGACAAGATTTTTCGGATTAGGGTGAAACCTAATAACGAAATCCATAGATCGAGTTAATGCAATTCTAGGGTGTTAATTAGAAAGAAATTTCAATTACTCAACCTAGGGTTAGACGTTATTAGTCTCGAGAGAGATAATAATATAACTTAGGGATTTCTAAGGATCAAGTCAAATGAATAAATCGTCTGATTCAGAGTCAACTAACAAGTGAAGTCTAGGTGGATTTTTCCTTAGGTATTGTCTCAATCAATCGAATTTTCCCAAAAGTATTTTCCCGAGTTTTCTTTCTGTGCATTCTTAGTTAGTAATTAGTTTAGATAACCAAACCTCTTAATTTTCAGGCTAGATAATAAAAAAGAAGTAAATACTAGTACTCGTAGTTCCTTTGGGTTTGACAATCTGGTCTTGCTGAGCTATACTACTGTTCGATAGGTACACTTACCTTAATCATGATAATAAGTTAGTCTCACGAACGATTCATTTATAAATATTTAAAACTTGTTACGAATATCACGCAATCAGTAAGACCATAGCTGGGCCATGGCATCTTGATGAAAAGACCATAACAGGGTTATGGCACTATGAGTGTAAGACCATGGTAGGGCCATGGCAATATATGTGTAAGACCATAGTTGGACCATGGCATCAAGAAAACGATGTACTCAAATTCATAAGACGTTCTCTAATTTGACAAAGATTGGTAAGTGTTATATGGATTTAATGCGATAGAATTTAAAAAGTTATTGATATTGAGCTCAATCAAGTGAATTTCATCATTTGAAATTTATGAATGGCAGGAAATGTTAGTGACATGTTTGTTTAATAAATTATTATAGTATGTTCGGTAAGAATTATTTTTAAAGGCAATGAACTTACTAAGCTTCATTAAGCTTACTCGTGTTGTTTAATGTTCTTGTAGATTAATGTGAGGTTGAAGGATCGAATCAACACATCAAGCCACACTATCCAGATTAATCCGGTAGTTTTTACAATGTAAATTTTGGTTTATATGGCATGTATAGGGTTGGTTTAACAATGAAATAGATTGAAATATAGTTATAAATCTTAAACGTTTGATGGTAAGTAGATAGTAATAGTACTTGATAAATTTATGAATGGAGTTAAATAGGTAACTATAAGTAAATGAAGTGTTGGTGATGTTATGTCATATTGAAAATGAATTTTTGGCTTGTATTGGTTGCTTGGTTGGGATATATTGGTGTATTTCAATGTTGTATGCAAGTTGATATTAAAAAGGGTGAGAAAAGTGGCCTTGAAATGGCCTATTTTCGTCCACACGGGCATGTGTCTCATCCATGTGTGACACACGGCATGGCACATGGGTATGTATCTAGTCATGTGTCCCCTGCACCATGAAATTTCAAAACAGAATGCCCAGGATTTTACACACGGCCTAGAACACGGGCGTGTGACTTGGCTGTGTGACCCTTGCACTTTGCACACGACCTAGCACACGGGCGTGTGGTTGGCCTTGTGGCATAAGTCAGAGAGTTACACGGGTAAGGACACGGGTTGGGAGATGGTCGTGTGTTTTACATCGAATGCCCACACAGCCTAAGACACGGGCGTGTCTCCTGGCCGTGTGAGCCACACGGTCTAGCTACACGGGCGTATGTCCCTTGTTTCTAAAAAAAATTTTGACATTTTCCAAAAAATTCTTAAAGTCTCTAGTCGAGTCCTGATTTACTTCTAACGCCTATTTTGGGCTTCGAGGGCCCATATAAAGGACCATATGAGTGTTTTATAAATGAGTTATGATATATGTATTAAAGATTATGAATTGTTCGTAATTAATCTGTGAAGATCGGTAATACTCCATAACCCTGTTTCGACAACAGATATGGGCCAAGGGTTTTACACATGTGATGGAAGTAATCATACCTACGCTCCCAATTCTCGATATACTTCTTGTGGAATGTTGGCCAATCTTCCTCAAGTCTCCTCCGCATGTCGATCTTGTGCAAGTTATCGAGCTACTAGGGTGGCAGACGAATGTGATGCATACGCTCGAACTGTTGCATCACTCGATCGAATTCGTACATCTTGACCATTGCAAAAATGATCAATGACACTTTTTACATGTCATATGTTGCGATTGGCAAAAAAATTGGCCAAGACGCATTCTTGAATCCTCAGATCCTCATATGGCATCCATACAATCTGCAATACGAATTTATTAATTTTAGCACATGCCTAATGTAATATCCCTAAAATTTTTACAGTAAAATATTATCCGTGATATAGTAAAATAAGGAAATAAAGTGACAAAAAGGGAAATTTTGAGTTATGTCAATATTGGGAAATATATTATGATATATTAATTCAAGAAAGGACTAAATTGTAAAAGTGAGAAAAGTTTTGTTGCACAAGAGTAAATACTCAAAATTTGAGAGGTTAAAGTGTACATATGAAAAAGTTGAAGGACCAATAGTGTAAATATTTTAAAAGTGGAATGATCTAGAAACTAAGGAAAATGGATGAATTAGGACCAAATTGAATAGATGAATAACTATGAGGGACTAAACTACAATTTTACCAAATTAAATGATGACTCAAGGATGGAATTTTAAAAGATAATGAAGGGAAAAATGGTCAATTGGAAGAGAGAGAAATCTAGAAAGTAATAATAATGCTAGAGATATTTTGATATTTTATAATTATTTAATTAAATAAATATTATTTCATTAATATTTTAATAATATATTTTATTATTATTTTATTAGTATATAAAGAAAGAAAGATGAGAAATTCTCATCCATATTTCCCATGCACTAACGTGAGAGAAAGAGAGAAAGAAAGAAATTTTTTTTTTACAATTTGGTCCTTTTACCAAAAATTCACCATTTTCACCCAAAAATCAAAAGAATTTCCATAGCTACCAAGAGAGAAAAATGTTAAGGAGACCATGGGGAGTTAGAATATCAAGTTGGATTCAAGAAATAGAAGCTGGAGGAAAGAGAAAATCAAGTTAAAGATTAGTATCAATAGAACAAGGTAAGTATATCAAGATTTCAATATGTTTTTAAGTTTGTTATTATTGACAAAGCATGGAAATAATGTTATAATAGAGTTTTCTTACATAAGGTCCTATGTTATTGATATGTTGGTGAAGAGAAAATAAGAAAAAGTGATGAGAAATGGTGTAGAAAAAGAAAATAAGGGTGTTATAACATGGTAATTAATATCTTGTACTAAAACAGTTTTGGACAGCAGCAGATGTCAAACTTTGAAAAATCATCAAAAATTGTAGAAATCTAATTATAGGATGAATAAAATATGAAATTGAATCTTATTAAGTCTAGTTTCTTATAGAAAAAATGATGTAAGCAATGGAATTGTAAATCATGAGATATAATAAATTTTGTGAGACAAGGTCAGAATGATTTTGGGTTCCCCTAATCTGACTTTGTAAAATCATAAAAAAATTGGATAAAAATAATTATGAGCTTAAATTTATATTTTTATAATAATAAATGAGTCTATTTTCAATAGAAACAAACAGAAACATCATTTGAATTCTGTACGAGGAGATAATTAATTTTTAGTGAAGAATGGTCAGAAGTGTCAGACAGCAGAACAGGGGTAACTTTAAAAAATAAAATGTACTTATTGGCTAAACAAAAAATCCTTAAAATTTTATGGTAAGAATATATATGAGTATAGTTTTAGGTAAAATTATCGGATCTTAATTTGGAGTTCTATAGCTCCAGATATGAATAATTTAGTGACTATGACACAGATGGACAGCTTGAATATTCATAAAAGTAAATAATAATAAAAATATAGATAATGTTACTTACAAGTGTGTTATATACATTAAGGATGTGGAATGGAGTGGAGGAGGAGGAAAACATATATGAATGTTCATGTAGCATGGTTAATTTGCATATTTTAGGCTCAGGGACTAAATTGAATAAAAGTAAAACTTTATGGGCAATTTTGTAAAAATGTCAGAAATGACAAAATTGCATGAAATGGATTAATTTTATTATTTAAATTACAAAATTGAATAAAATTATTAATTTAGTTCAAGATAAGGGGAAAACATGTTTTAGGGATTAAATTGAAAAGTGTTGAAATTATGGAAAATTCTGATATTTTATAGAATTCATGGATTGTTATCAATATGTATGAGAATAATAGCTGGAAATAAGGATTAAATTGCAAGAATTTTATTTTCCTGACCCTAAGGATGAAATCGTCATTAATTAAAAGTTTAGGGGCAAAATGGTAATTTTTCCTAGAGCATTAATTAAGTGCATTAGAATATGAAATGAATGAAAATGATGATCAAATTTATTTATAAAGATCTGAACGACTCAAATATGAGACTTGATCGTGAAAAAGAAAAGATATCGGATTAATGAAATTATAAACACAAACAAGTAATGAGGTAAGTTTGTGTAACCTGAATTGTATTTTAAATACTTGACAAATGTGGTTATGTGATAAAAATATGATTTGAATGATCAATTCATGATAATTGATGAAATATTGCTAATACTCGATATAAATTGAAAATAAATCCCGGTTGAATGAAAGGAAAATTCGATGGATCTCTGAAAAGGAATTAACGGTAAAAAGGATCTAGCCCGGACGGGTGATCCTAGTCTGATATAGCCCTCCCGAAGAATACGTGTAAAATGGATTTAGCCCAAACGGGTAATCCAAATTAGGGTCTGAATTTAGCCTGAACTGGTAATTCAGACCAAGTTCATTAGAGCAATTGTCGTTGCAGGGGATTTAGCCTGGATTGGTAATCCCGACAATACTCTATGAGTTTATATTACAGGGGATTTAGCCTAGACTGGTAATCCCACTATAAGGATGAGGTTCGCGGGAGTGTGCTCTCTGATATGAAATGTGTAAGACCATGGTTGAAAGATACCATGGCAACCTGATATGAAATGTGTAAGACCATGGTTGAAAGATACCATGGCAACCTGATATGAAATGAATAAGACCATGGTTGAAAGATACCATGGCAACGTGACATGAAAAGAATAAGACCATGGTTGAAAGATACCATGGCAACATGACAGAAAATGAGTAAGACCATAGTTGAAAGACACTATGGCATCATGTCAAAGATAAATAAGACCGTGGATGGGAGACGTTATGACATCTATTGAACAATTGATATTCAGGTAATACGTATCAGATGGCGAATGGTTATATGAAATGGTTGTGTGAAATGTTTACAAGAACTGGTCGTATGAAAATATATGTACAAAATAGTTGTATGAAATAATTATGAAGATAGATAAACAAAATAAGTATAAGTACATGGAATATAATTTATGTTAAGTTTGATATAAACTATTACCGGAATAAATACACATAAAATATATGGAAATGATGGAGCATGAAATATTGATATAATGAAATGAATGATATATGCTTATGAAGAAACGGTAAGAGCATGATATGTTTCATGACATGTACATATATGATTATCTTTGATATGTTGATACAAGGAAATTATGTAAGTTGAGACTATTATTAAACTCAAGTGCGATATGTCGAGAAAATAAGTATATCAATGTTGAATTTAGATGAAATATGTGCAAGTATCCTAACAATGATGTTGTTTGACGCTTAGACAAGTGCCAAGCTATTGATTGAATGGTAACATGTTTAATTATAAGGAGCATTGAAATAGTAAGTACTTAGATGAAAATAAAATTTAAGATTTTGTGAAATTTTTTTTCTATGATCCTGATTAAATTCCGGCTGGTTTCTAATGTATGTTTGGGGCTTCGAGGGTCCAATAGAGAGACGTTATGATTATTTTCAAAATATGAATAATAAATGACTCAAAATTATCTGAAAATATTCAGTAAACTCCGGTAATGCCTCGTACCCTATTTCGGCAATGGATACGGGTAGGGGGTGTTACACCTAATATTTAATTTCAAATGTTGGAATAAATAACCGATAACTTTGAAATTCATAAAATAACCTGCTATTTAATTTTTTTTATCTAAAGCCAGTCAGATATCCTCAAATTCATAAAATAACTTTGAATCCTTGAGATGCTGTTCCACCTATTCAAATAATATGTTATTTCAAAATTACAACAATAAAAAATAAAAATGGTAATGATATTATCAAATGAATTTTACCATTTTACGAGTGAGAATTTGTAAGGGGGTTCCACTCGGGGGCATAAAAATGATAGTCAATGCCATGTCCAAGATTGAGGAATGAGCATACAACCACAGATTTTAAATTTTTCTGGTATCGTCGCTTAACACATTTCTCGGTACAATTTCATCAGCACCGCTGATCTTCAACTAAGTCATCTTGCTTCTTTCAAGTCACCCTGATGTTCCTCAATTAAATGTCTCAAATTGCGAGATTTATCTGGCATTAATAGACCCCCAATCAATCTCAAGATAAATGCACACGAATTGTTCTTTTTCAACGTTACTCGCAAAAGCCTTAATAGTTTGAAACTTTTCCTCCAACCATCTCATCTCGATCCGGCTACCCCTAAAATTTTTCAACACCTTTCCTAGTAGTTGATCACATGTTGCACTCCAATTGACAATAATCTTAGTCCCCGTAATGACTTCATTGTCGATCGGTAGATCGAGTTGTAAACTAAAGTCTTCAAGTGTAAATGTACACTCATCGCAAGGAATATGGAATGTGTATGTCTCTAGTCTCCATCTTTTAACAAAACACTAATAAGTGGGGGATCCAATTTAGTCCCCCCGAGCATGTGAGCCTGTAACATCTCATTTCCTGTGATATCGAAAAAAATGATTTTGGGATCACAATTCTAACGAGTGAGTTATTATTTTAATATTTATTTAATGTTTACAGGATTATATTAAGTCGTATTAAATTTTCGTTAAGAAATTTTAAAGTTTAAATAGTTAATTAAGTAAAAAGGACTAAATTGTAAAAGATGTAAAAGTTGAATTATATTAGTTAAAAGGGCTAAATAATTATGGAAATGAAATTTAATAGACTTGAGTGATAATTATACCATTTAAAGAGTTAGTGGTTACCATTTAAAGAGTTAGTGGACAAATATAGACAAGGTTAACTTGAAACTTTTTATTATTAATAAGGGTAAAACGGTAAATAAACCTAAAATAAACTAAGTAAAAGTTATCATATTCCCTATTTCTTCTTTGTTTGGCCTAATTTTCCATTGTTGAAGGGGGGAGAGCTTTTGTTTGAGTTTGTTCTTGTATGGTATGATTTTATGCTCCGTTTGTAATGATTTTTATGTTTTTGAATTAGTTTTAGCTTAATTTAGATAGCTCGAGGGTTAATTTGTAAAAATTTTGAAAGTTTAGGGACTTTCCATGGTTGTTTTTGAATAGGTTTTGAAGTTATTTAATAGATTATTAATCTTGGTTGTAAAATAAACATGTTTTATTAAGTGATTTTTGATGAATTTTTTAAATAGGGATTAAATTGTTAAAAGTGTAAATCCATGGGTTTTTTTGTGAACTATTGGTAATTATGGGTTGTTTCAAGGTCCCTTGTACCATTGGTTAAATTCGATTTAGGTTAAAATGAGTTATATTCAATTTATGAACTTAAGGACTAAATTGTGAAAAGTTAAAAGTTAGGGTGATTTTTTAATTTTACATAAATATAAATTATAGATTAAATTGAATACTAGAAGTACTTAATTGAATGAAATTATCAATTTAGATCAAGATAAACAACAAAGCAGACTTAAATCGAGGAAAGGCTAAAGTTTCCGATTAGTGTTCAACTCTACTTATACGACCCTAGTTATTAAGGTAAGTTCGTACAAATCGTGACTGTATTAATGTTAACTAAATTGATTATTTCCTATGTTGTGTTAACATAACAGACTTGAAATTATATATGTATCTATGTATGAATAATTGACAGATAACGAATTGTAAAAGATATTCATTGGCCGGAGGTAATTACAATTATTACTGTTAAAAACCCTAGTTCGATCATGGGAGCTCGATTATGTAGGTCTCAGACCATAGAAGTTGTATTACCACATTGGTTGTTATTGGAATTACATTCAGTTTTCCTCTTCTATTTTGGAGTGCACTGTTTATGTTGAGGTATTATTCTATCTATACGGTTGAAATGTCAGCCTTATTATAGCACTATAGTTTTTAATCTATTTGATGGTTGTGGCTTCAGTATAGTTCAAAGCTTCGATGTTAATAATTGAAATAGCTTTATTATACATAATCTCTTTCTAGCTTTCGTGAAAGGGTTGACATCGGTAAAAGTGTAGATGATAGAAGATTGAGCTCAAATTGGTTTATTGGTTTTCGTTCTCAGGTAATCTTGATTAATGTCAACAAGTTAAAACATGATGTTATGTTTCGTTTAAGTTAATATAGTTTTTAAGGATATTTTATTAGTATTATGAGGGAATTGTGATAGATTGTATGTCTGGGTTGTCTTGACAACAAGAAGAAGGGATTATTTTGGAATGTTATTATCTGATAGATAAAATCGACTCAATTATTGTAATCAGAGTGGGTTATTCATTTAAAAGGTTAATTGAGTTATACGCATTTGAGTTTATATTCAGGACCGAGAATAAATTTTGTGCATTCACGGGTAAATTGACGGATCGTCAAAATGAGGGATTCATATTCTAGTAGACATGATACAGAAATATATCTATTAGATCAGTTCTAATCGAGAAATGGTATTATAGATTATAGTCATCTCGATAGTTGAAGCTACTGCGCTTGTGTTAAACAATATTGCTTAACACTTTCCATATAAGGAAAAACAAATATAAGTTGAAAGATTTCAAATACAGACATGCTAGAAGCATTAGTCAGAGTTTGATAACCCAGGTTTCTCGGTTATGATTCGTTAGACAATCACTTTGAATTTCTCGGTAATTGTACTGCTAATGATAAAGTTGTGATAGAAGAATAATCATGGACGTTCAGTTAAATCTGGTATAATATCAAGTTCTGGTATGACTTCTGATACAAATTCTGAATCGAAATGAGTTATGATGGACTTATCTGTAGTTTACAGTTAAGAAGTTGACAGAAAGACTCCACTTGATGACTTGTATCATGTGAGAAATTTCGAAGACGAAATTTTCTTAAGAGGGAAGAGTTGTAACAGCCTATTTTTCAGTGGTGTCGAAAATAGTGGTTCGAAACCACCAAATTCATCGAGTAGGCTCGTAAATTTATTATTTAATATTTACGAGTCAAATATGATTTTAAAAAGATTTTTGAATTAATAATTTATGTCTTATAATGAATTATTAGATTCGAGTGATAAAACCCTAGTTCAAGTAGTTTTGGAAAATGAGGTATCGGGACCTCGTTTCTATAAACTAAGTCATAAATATTTTTAAATATTTACGGAGTGTCAATAAGGTGGTATTAAAGTTTTGTTAAAAAATTTTAACGTTTTGATAGTTAATTAATTAAAAATGACTAAATTAAAAAAATGTGCAAAACTTGCTAATTATAATATTTAAGAGATTAATGGCTTGATTAATAAAACAGGAAGGACTTAAGAAGTAAATATACCTAAACTAAAATGATGAGGCGGCATAAGCATGGAAAATAATAAAATAAAAGGATTTAATGGCAAAATGGTAAATTATTTGAAATTAAAACAAACAAATTGAATTTTAATGTTTCTATGCAATTCATCTTTTACCTTTTGCTTAAACCGACATGAAGGGAGAGCTTTAAGCTGGTTTTTATATTTTTGATGCAGATTGAGATCTGGTGGAAAATCGAGAAAAAGAATAATTACTAAAATGCCCCTGAACTTTAGTATTGCTATAACTTAGCCAGATAAGTTCGTATAACTAAATTTGTATATTTATATGTTTGAATTGAATGCTATGTATGTGAATTGTGTAATTGTTATGTATGAAAATCAATCGCATATCCGATAATGTTCGACAAGTATTAAGTCCCGTTTGAACAAATAAAATTAGATGGAGTACAGGGTTCCCGATTGGTTGTGATCCTGCATGTGTTGCAGACACACCACATCTCTTACGAGCGTCTCGATAGTTTGCTCTCACGAGCTTCCCATTAAATGGTTCTTACGAGCTTCCTAATTAATGGCTCTCTTTTGAGCTTCTCGTTTATTGCTCTTCAGAGCTTCCCGATAAATGACTCTTATGAGCTTCCCGTTAATGGCTCTCCGAAGCTTCCCGATATTGCCATTTTGTTTTAATTTCAAACAATTTACCATTTTTCCATTAAATCATTTTATTTTATTATTTTCCATGATTATGCCGCCTCATCATTTTAGTTTAGGTATATTTTCTTCTTAAGTCCTTCCTCTTTTATTAATCAAGCCATTTAATCTCTTAAATATTATAATTAGCAAGTTTTACACCTTTTTCCAATTTAGTCCTCTTCAAATAATTAACTATCAAAACGTTAACATTTTTCAACAAAACTTTAATATCACCTTATTGACACTCATAAATATTTATAAAAATATTTACGGCTTAGTTTATAGAAACGAGGTCCCGATACTTCATTGTCCAAAACCACTTGAACTGGGTTTTATCACTCGAATCTAATAATTCACTATAAGACATAAATTATTAATTCAAAAATATTTTTAAAACCATATTTGACTCGTAAATATTAAATAATAAAATTTACGAGCTTACTCGCTGAATTTGGTGGTCTCGAACCACTGTTTTTGACATCACTGAAAAGTGGGTTGTTACACGAATCCCGTTTGAACCATAAGAATTTTTAGGATACAAATGACATGCCATTAGGAATTTCATGTTTCGGGTGCTGGTCTTGAATGTCCTACCGATGGCTAAGATCCTGCATTTGTTACGGATTCTCCATAAGTTGTGTGAGTAGCATCATGTAGCTAACATTCTGACCCACAGCTCGTGTGAACAGGCCCGTTTCACAGCTCATGTGAGTACTATTGAAAAGGAAAGGTTACGGTTATATGGAAAGGCAAACTATGTGTAAGCATTTCCGAGTATCTGATGTAATTCTAGATGGTTCAACAGGTAAGAAAAGGAATGGCATGGTAAGTACACAATGTGATATTGAATCACAATCTATGAAAAGGAAAATGTAATAAATGATGTGTATATGAAAATCTACTTATATTAGGTTGAGTTCATATGTACCATGGATGAGCTTACTAACTTGTGAGTTTGATGATGTTTGTATAGGCTTTTACTAAGCTTATGGTATTGATAATGATATTATGCTTAATCTATGAATTGTGCTAATGAAACAGTAGGTTATGTTTGAGTTTATACGAGTTCACTAAGCACTCGTTCCTTACGTAGTTACTTTCCTTTATTTTATAGATTACCAGAAACTCGATCAATTGGAAGTTTGTCGGAGATCAATCACATTATCCAACAACCATTTCGGTAGTTTTTGAGTAACTTGGCCAAGGTTATATATGGCATGTATAGGACCTTTTGTAATGGTAGTTTATGAATGTGTAAATGGTTGATTTAGTATGTTTATGCTTTTGCAATTTATATTTGGTTTGATGAACTTGTAATGCTTGTTCAAGTTAGCTCATTTTGGCCATTCTTAAGTGCTTGTATATAAGACCCTTTTGGTATGTTTGTGATGGCTTGGAAATGGTTATTTGTGATATCATGTGATAGTTAAATGAACTAGGTTTTGTGCCTGAAATATGTTCAAATTGATTTGTTTGTTAATGATGTTTTGATATACATATGTGGTGCGTTTGAATGGCATATTAGTTAGATGAAATAGGATGTTTGAAATGGTACGTTTAAGTGTGTTTGAATGATGTTTAATTCTCTTGAATGTGTGCCTAAATGGAATGGTTGGTTAGATATGGTTTGCCCTGAAATGGCTTGAATTTAGGGTCAATTTTTGGATCACACGGCCTGGGACACAGGCTATCACATAGCCGTATGACACACACGGCTTGGCTACACGACCTTGTGTCATGTGCAAATTCCTAGTGTTTTAAGTTAGTGAGTTACATGACCTAGCACACAGCCTGCGACACGGCCATGTGTAGCAAGTCAGAGAGTTACACAGCTTGGCACACGACCTGCGACACAGTTGTGTAACCCTATTTAGTGAGTTACACGGACGGGGACACGACCGTGTGAACCTTGTTCGATTGTTACACTGCCTGGGCTATGTCACACGGCTTAGCCACACAGCCGTGTGACTCCTATTTTCCATTTTTTTCCAAATTTTTCTCAATTATTCTGATTTGTTTCGATTTAGTCCTGAATTGCTTCTAAGCTATTTTTAGGGCCTCGAAGGCTCGATTTAGGGACCAAATGTATATGTTTGATAGATTTTTTATTGAGATTAATTTATTAAATGTTATGATGATAAATGTTTTTCGATTGATCGATAATGCTCTGTAACCCTAATCCGGTGCAGAGACAAGTTAGGGGTGTTACAAAGCCACATATAAAGATCTTGTATCTCGCAAGTGTCGATAAATGACATCTGGTGCACATTCACTTAAATTATTAATGTATCTCAAAAATTCGATCTTCAGGCTGAGTATATAAACATAAAAAATTAATAATCTAAACATAATCATTAACTATTTAAAATTTAATAATTTAATAATATTTTCTTACCATTTGCAATTGAACGATGAAGATATGCTTGGCATCTAAATGAATAAGCTGACTTGCCATTTAAAAATTATAACGAATAAAATAAAATCGAAGAGAGTAAAATTCAAAAAAAAATTTAAAAAATAATTGAGGATTGAGGATTGGAAATTGGAAATTGGAAATTGGAAATTGAAAATTGAAAATTGAGGATCGAGAAATTAGGATGGAGGAATGAGTATTGAGTATTTGGTTGAAAAGAATAAAGTTTGGAGGGGTTTATATAGAAAAACTTTTGGCTGTTGGAATCCTTTTAACCATTGGAATAGTTACCGTTGAAAGAAAAACGCATTTTACGAGGTACATTTTAATTGATGTGGCAGTGAAAATGCACTCAATAGGTCACTTTTTATTTTCTTCCCGGAAAACGCGCCTTATAGGGTGCATTTTCCTTTCTCTCTCTAAAAATAAAATAGATCGATAAATTTTAATAATTTTAACCTACTTTCTCAATTGTTTTTTTTCCAGTATATTTATGAAAATTAGCCATGATGGAACATACCTTGAGTGCATTGATTGAATAATAGTTTATAACTTGATTAATGTCTAAGTTTTCAAGGGAAAAGTTTAGGCTTAGTTTGGATGTGCGGTACGTTTATTTGCGGTCTATGTAAATACAGCGGTAGCAATGATATTAGATACTATAGCAATACTGTAGCGTGAGAAAAAGTAAACTAAAAGCAATGTACCGCACCGCACCGCATTGCACCATACCCAACAACCCATCCGAACTCCACCTTAATAGAGAATTTTAACATATTAAGTATAAAAGTAAGAAATCTAATCTAGTAAATGTTAGAGGGTGAAATCACTTAATGTATAAAGTGCTAAAATAAAAAATATTCTCTCTAAATAAAATATAGTAAATGTAAGAAAATAAAACTGTATAAATATATGATTTTTTTTCACTTTCTGTGCCGACACTGCTGGCATGCAAATATTAAACCATAAATAAAAGTAAGGCTTTGAAGGACATTTTTGTTTGTGTAATAAGCGCAGAACCAAGTGAGGAGAGATCATAAAAATAGCCAATTTCAACCTGTACATGGTTTGACAACTACTCACTCACAAGGCCCTGTTTCCTAAATCTGCTATAGAAATGTAATATCTCTAACCGACCCCACCATACCATTTTCTTCCTAATCAAGGCGCCGTCTCATTTTGACAATAACAAATGTTTATAAAATTCTTGAGCCACCCACACAAATCTAAGCTTGAACAAAAATCCTCCTCTGATCATGATTTTGGCTGTCTTAATTTACTCACATTCCAAGGTTTTGTTGCTTTCTTACCAAAAACATCTTGCTGCATAAAACTGCTCTGTGCTGGAAGAAAAACAATAACATTCGAATTGATAAGCACATTGTCAGTGAGAGAACTCCAGCGATTCAATATATCTGATTACCATCACATACCTGTCAAGTTTATTAATTTAGAATTATGTGTGTCTAGAAGGAAAAAATCGTTGTGATAAATTACATTATTTTTCACAGATTTTGTCCGTCCAGGCATTATATAAATGTTACAGTCGATCTCAAGATAGTGACAATGAAAAGAGTCCCAAAACCAAGAAAGTTCGAAGGGAGCGTGATGGAAGAGGAGAAGATGAGTTTAAGACGTGTTTGAAGAGAATATGCTATTAATATTATTATATATTATTTCGATGGCTCTTCTTGAATTTTACTGCCACTTTATTGGAAAAATCTATTTAGTTTTTCTAGATCAGTCCATTCTAAACCTTCTCAACTCAACTAAATAATAGTTGATTGCTAAAACTTATCCAAAACCTGCAGCTTCATTGGTTTTGGGGAAACTATTGACATCATTATATATAATATATTTTATATAAAATTTCGGTATTTATCTAATTTTCATGTTTTAGATATGAATTTGAGAAATGGTTGTGTGCATTAGTTTCCCAACAAATGTCTTTTCAAATAATTGTGAATTCAAAGCTGAAAAATTATGTCCATTTGTGATGAAGGCATTTAAGCACTTATTTTTGCGTTATATACAAATACATTTGTTGGAAGCATAAACTCTATTATGTTTCATATGTGATATGAAATACAGGGAGAAAATTAAAGCATATATACTGCTGCCCGATGCTCATCCATCCAGGTTTATAATAGAGGGTCTTCGCATTAAAGGTCAGTCCTTTATTTGTTCTCATCATTGTTGGGAGCAACAATTAATAGCCTTGGGAGCAACGTCTCCACCAAGCTGGCCTACCAACGACGACCGAAATTACTACTAGCTTTCCGAATACGACATAACAGTATTCTCGTACAAATACAATCTGACAAAAGGGGACGGGGACATCGGTCTCCACCATTCCCTGTTCTGTTTTATTTGTTTGACATCAACAGAATGAAATCTGTGTAAGAGACAGTAAGTCTCTACAATTTCACTCTGCCTCACATATTTAATGGTTTGAAATAACAACCAAACAAATACTTGAAACAAGTGAAAAAATGGAATCTTAGGATTTTCCAACATTAACAATATCTGGAATCTAGACACTGTGAGATTAAAATACCAACTCTTTCTTTAATCCCATCAAAATTGTCTTTGGAAAAAGAGGCATCATAGTTGGTAAAAAGCTGTCTCTCTCGTATTTTTCACAAGGAACCCTGGGTTGGTCTTATTATATATATAGCGCCTATAAATATATTTCTTTCCCCACAGCCTTCTCAAAATTGTTATATACAGTGAAACATATGAACAAAATATGTTTATTTCCAAGAAATCTTTGTCAAGATCAGTCCATGATGAACACCAAGAGCAACCGGAGTTAGTCGAAACCCGAGGTGGCAATCTGTGCACATCAGTAACAGTTTGGAGAAAATCACTTATAGTTACCTGTAAAGGCTTTACTGTGATTGATTCAAATGGAAATTTAGTTTATCGAGTTGATACTTACGTGGGAGGACGCCCCATGGAACTCGTTCTTATGGACGGCTCAGGGAAACCCATCCTAACGATGCGACGAAGCACGGTACCGTATATATATATAGTCTCATGTATTTCCCTAAATATTGCATATATGCATGATAGTTAACTTGGAGCTTTATTTTGTCATTTTTATTGACAGAATCTTAGGCTAGTAGGGACTTGGCTTATCTATGGAGGGGAAGTAGGTGAATTTTGTACATCAGAAAAGCCAGTTTTCTATGTAAAGAAGAGCATTAACATTTTAAATGCCAACTCTAATGTGCTTGCATATGTTTACCGGCGGTCGTCGGATAGACGGTATGCATATGTGATTGAAGGATCGTATTCGCATAGATCATGTAAAGTGCTAGATGAGACAAAGAGAGTGGTGGCAGAGATAAGGCCGAAGGATGCATTAAAAAGAGGCATTTCATTCGGCCTGGAGGTTTTTGTGTTAATTGTGCAGGCTGGATTTGATCCTGGATATGCCATGGGTCTGGTTCTTTTGCTGGATCAAATGTTTTCATAGGCTTTCAATTCTTTCAGGTACCCTTTTTTTAATAAGATCAAACATTCAAATATCTTTTCATGTTTTCAAGCCAAAGCTGGTAATCTAATGATAAGCTTCTACTGCATCAAATGCCAAGTAAATATTCGTAAACAAGGAAGTTATACATCTTGGAAATATATTATTACAAAACGAAATAGTTAACACTAATTGAATAAATAAATTGAGCATAAATAAATAAAATAATTACTATGTCGTGGAAGGTGGAACACAATTAACATTATTCTTTTTAAAAGTATTCGAAAAAGTAGATCAGAAACTAAAGTTAAAAACTTAATCGAAATTTTGACGAGAAAAATTTCCTGAACAAAAAACAGGTGAGCTAAGAAAAATAGAAAAAGGTTGTTTACTTGTTGTGAAAAATAAACTATTTATATTTTTATGATGGGATAAAATGGTAAAATAATAATGTCAATTTTCAAAAATAACAAAAAAAATATTTAATAAAAAAAACAAAAATTTTATTCAAAAATACAAACTAAGCAAAGCAATGATAATATGCATGTATTAAGCCTTTAACCCTTAATTACACTAAAAAATAAAAACCAAGGTTATATATTTAAACCTTCTTAGAAATTTTTCCTCAACCAATATGGGACTTTATATTACCAACAATAAAAAAACCATTCATTGAAATTGATTCAAGGCATTTAGCATTTAAATGCTCTGAATTACAGAAAGAAGTGAAAATTTGTAAGAATTTATTTCTTTTTTTCTTTTTCCAACAACTGGATCTCAATCTCATGTTTGGTAGAGGATAATTTTCTTTGAACCGGCAAGCCTAGCTATTCTCCAGCATTTGAACTTAATTCATAAAAATATAAGCTTCTTATACACGTAACAGTAGCATGCTTCAGAAAGGAGAACTTGATAAACAATAAAATTCGAAGATAACTAATTAACAAATAAAAATTCCTACCATATAGAAAAACGAAATATCATAATAGATTATGTAAAATAAGTGTGATGGAAGGTGATCCTCAAAAACATACTAAGCGGCTAAACATATTAAAATAATTCATTCGTTAACTCACCTAAAATATTTAAAAAAAAATCCTTTTCAACTCATTTGTAAAAGAATTTTTAAAAAATCACTACAGGAAAACAGACTTTTAGCGGCGTTTTTTTTTGCCTTTAGCGGCATTTTTGTAAAGAATAATAGAAAAAAAAACGTAAGAAAGGTTTGAATATTACCTGGAGAGATCTGGAGAGTGAAGTGGAATCGAGGATTTTAGAGAGAAAGAGAGTTAAAAAAAGGGGATGAAGATCGATTGAGAAGAAACACCAAGCTCAGGCCTTCAATCGGTGAAATATAGAGGAAAGCAACTTAGGGTTTGATTTGGGGAAACTGAGGGTATAGGGGAAAATTTGTTTTGGGAAAAATACTAAGTATCGGGGCTTAACTTGGGGATAAAGAGAATGAAAGAAAAACGACGCCGTTTAACCTATTAAAACTCAAATATTTGCGGCGTTTTTATTTAAAATGCCGGTATAGGTCAACGTTTAGTGGCGTTTTTTATTATAAACGCCACTATAGCTCATTTTTTATGGCGTTTTTGAAAAAACGCCACTAATTCACAATTTTAATTTTTTTTCATTTTTAACATATATTTTTTATGCTTTTTTATTTCAAATTTTCCTGCTGAGACTATCATTTTTTATATTTTTTATTTAACTTTGTAACTAAAATATTAAATTTTAACTTTTTAAGTTTTTAATTCCAAAATTAAACACTAAACCCTAAACTCTAAATCCCAAATCTCAAACCCTAACCCATAAATCACATACCATAAACCACAAAACACAATCCCTAAACCCTAAAACCCTAAATTTCCCTAACCCAGTATACCCCTTAAATATTAAATATGTATACTCTTAAACCTACTAACCCCTAAACACTAAATATAACCCTAAAATCCTAAAACGCTAAAAATAAAATCTTATTGCTTACCAGCTAAAACCATAACATTAAACCCTAACAACATTACCCCTAAATCCTTAAACAGTGCTAAGACCCTGACCCTATACGATAAACCCTAAACTATAAACTCTAAACCCCAAATCATAGACCATAAACCCTAATTAACCCTTAAAGTATAAATCATAAACCATAACCCCTAACCCCAACATCTATCCCTTAAACCATAAACCACGAAACATAATTCATAATTCATAAACCATTAACCCTTAACCCTTAAACTCCTAACCCCTAAACCTTAACCCTTAAACCCTAATATCGCTAAACACTAATATCTTAGACCATAAATAATAAACCCTAAAAATAAACTTTAAAACACTAAACCCCTATCCTCTATCCTCTTAACCCATATAAACCCCTAACACCTAACCCATAAATCTTAAACCCATATATATCCCTTAATCCTAACCACTAACCACTAACTCTTAAACCCTAAACTCATAACCTTTTAAATTATAAACCTCAAACCCTAAATCATAAAACATAAATCATCAACCCTAAATCATAACCCTTAAACCTATAAAAATATTAAATTTAAAAATCAGTTTAAATAGAAAATTTTAAATTCATTTAAAAAATAAGTTAGACTGAAACATTTAATACCTGAGTTTGGTCTAATCCGTTTTCAACTTCATAATATTTTATATATATACTATGTAATTTTATAATTTATAAAAAAAAATTATACTAAATGTATAATATATAGTAGTCTAATATAAACATTAAAATAATATTAAGATAACTATATAAAGAAATTAAATAAATAAAAAATGTTAAATTAAAATGACATAATTTTACAAAAATTAAAAATATAATATGATTGGACTTAAAATAGACTTAGGTTAATCATTTGCAAGTATTAGTGGGCTTTAACAAAATGTTAAACCTATATTTTAAGCCCCACTAAAAATAAATTCAAACAAATATAAAATATATGATATTATATTTAAACAAATATTATATTTAGCACCCATAAACACCTAATATTAAGTAATAAAGAACTCAAAAATGTAATGATTTTGTTGTGTTTTACTTTGTTAAAGAAAGAAAATGTATCTGCCCCATAAACTCTAGCGGCGTTTTTCGAGAAATGCCGCTAATGCCATTGAAGTTCAAACAAAACGACGTTGGTCTGCTTAATGTTTTAGCGGCGTTTTTGTAAAAACGCTGTTAAAGATTGATATATTGCGGCGTTTTAAGTAAAGCGCCGCTAATGTCATTGAAGCTAATTTAAAACGATGTCGTTTGCCTTAATCTATTAGCGGCGTTTACAAAAAAACGCCGCTAATTATGTGACCTATAGCGGCGTTTTTTTTATAGAAATGCCTCTAAAGTGCGAGCTATTGCGGCGTTTTTAGGAAAGCGCCGCTAATGTCATTGAAGCTCATATAAAACGACGTCGTTTTGTTTAACATTTTAGCGGCATTTTTCCAAAAACGCCACTAAAGTTTGATCTGTTACGGCGTTTTTGGGAAAACGCCGCTACTGCCAATGAAGCTCATGTAAAACGACGTCGTCTTGCTTAAACTTTTAGCGGCGCTTTTTCAAAAACGCCGCTAAAGCTCGATCTATTGCAGCGTTTTTTTAAAAACGCCGCTAAAACTCCATCTATTTGATTTTTTCCGGCATTTTCTTTTAAAACGCCGCTAAAAACGCCGCTAAAAGTCTGTTTTGGTGTAGTGAATTGCATAAAACATAAACAATATCTAAGATCCAAAAAGAAAATAAATGGCTAAAACTTAACTTTTTTTATAATATATTTTTAAATTTTAAAGTTAGGACTAAATTGATAAATTTTGTAAATGTTGAGGGTCAATTTTATTGATTTTTTAAATTAACTAAAATTACAAATTTTTTAAACACTAAGGACTAAATTTGTTAACTTTTTTATATTTAGTATCAAATTAATAGAATATGTAAACATTAAAGGACTAATTTTATGACTAAACTAATAAAAAAACTTAATAAACATTTTAATTAAAATATTTAATTTCAAAAAATTTAGTGATTAGATTAAAAAATTAATAATTTGTAATAAAAAAATGAAAGACATAATTAATTAATTATTTTTATAATTTACCTATAAAAAATATTTTCAACATCATCATATTATTATTTAATAGATAAAATTTAATTAAAATATTAATTTATATGTTTTAAAATATATAAAAATTAATCCACTTATTTTCCAATAAAAATGCAGAAATGCATTGTGTTAAGCAATTAGAATCGGTATAAATTAAAAATTTTAGTAAAATCTATAAATTTTCGTACACTCTTCATTTTTAGCCTTGCAAATGGTGTTTTTTTTTTCTTTCCATACCTGATTCGGGGACCACATTCGCCAGTCTTTGGTTGGATCAAATCAACAAGTCTGACATACGTTAATGTAAAGTGAAACCTGAACCTCGAGCCAAGAGAAAATGGTAAGATATTAATGATGAAAATTTAGCCAACTAGTATTATTGCCAGGGTCTCGCCATCCACGGAGATCCAAAAGCAAATGATATTGAAAACGAAAATGTCTCTTCAATATAGGCCTTGAAAGGTTCCGCCTTGCTTGTAGAATTCGTCTTTTTTACATGTTCAAGTTTAAGGTGAGATGTGCGGAAAACATTTTCCGGAAAATGTTTTCTTGATTTTACGGTGTCTGGAAGCATGAAAACATTTTACAAATGTAAAATATTTTTCTAGAGACGGGTAAAATCTCAGTCATTTTAGGGAAAATGTCTTGCGGATTTTTTTTCCATCTCCTTCTTCGTCCAGGTAAAACTCCTTCTCCTTCTTCCATTCTTCATCTTCTTATTATCTCTCCTCTTTTTTCTTAGTTCGTCTCATATCTTCAAAATCATCAACAGGGGAAGCAAGCTAAAGCAGCCACCCTCTTCCCATTTTTCTCCAATTATTATCTTTATTCATCCATTATTCTCTCTTTGTGTCTATGCTTTTGTTCTTCTCATAGTCTTCTCAGTGTTGCCTAAATGGCGTCTTTGAGCTTTTTTTTCCCCTCTGGTAAGTCTTTTTGGACTGGGTTTTTTGAAAGGATCCTTGTAGATGACTTGATTTTCAGTACTGTCTTTCAATTTTTCTTCATTTTCTGATATGGGTTTTCTTTATTAATTCATTGAATTGATGTTTTGATATTCTATTTGTTGGTTCTTCTTATTATTTTCTAATGTGGGGTTTTTTTTTCTTTTTTATTCCGTGCTAATTTTTTGATTTGGGTTTTTTTTTAATCGGCTGTTTTTTATTACTTTGTTTATTGTATCATGTTATTCATTGAATTGATTATCATGTTTTTGATTGCGTTATGATTCTTGGACGTAATTATTAATTACTAGTAGCTTAAATCAATTTTCTATATAGCTTAGAATAATTCCAGAATATGAAGTTATCTGTCATCTCTGTCTTACAAGGCACTGCTGTATTTTCTTTTAGTAGAATTAGAAAGGTACTCTGTGTAGTTGACAAGAAGCAACTGGATCACTTGTCAATAAAGTGCGATATCCTCATCGCTACTTATTTTCTTTGAGCTTGCCTCTGGATAATTATAAGTAATTGTTAATGCTGTGATTGATTTTTCGATCTTGTTGATAATCTCATGAGTCATGATTGTTATAAATTGAAAATTCTTCTTATTGGTCTTTAATGTAGCAGTTTAGGTAGTTTAACTCTTGTAGCAGTTTAGGACCCTTCTTACTTCGATGCCTCCCTTTTCTCTTTTTCTTTTTTTAGTACGACGAAAGGTCTTTGATTTTGGAATTTTGCACATGGAAAAGTAAATTCTGGCATTATTTGGCAGATACGGTTCAGTGATTGAGCGTTTTCAGATAAGAGAGGGGCTGAAAGAGATAATAAAAGGAGTAATTTTTGATTCAGGATCAGCTGACCCTTTAAATCCTAATGTTCTTATTTATGATGTTCTTAATGTTCTTAGACGATTGATTACAGTTCACAGTAAGTTTTTGAGTTTTGAAATGAATGTTTTATATCAAATTATGAACAGAGTTTTTTAGCTTATATCACTAAAGGTCTGCTCTTGAATAGAACACGGTGGAATCAATAAGATACTATTCTTGGCCTTTGATAAAAAAGAATTGAGTACAAGTCCAGGTTCTGGAAACATTTGGAAATTTCTATCACTTCAGTAGCACTATAATTGTATGATCAAAGTTGAAATACTTGTGTTATGCTTTGTTTTATTAGCTGTAGAAAAGACTTTAGAATGCGCATTATATGTATTGATTTGTGAAGCAGATGAAGTCTCTGTAGTCTGGATGTTCAAATTCAACTTCTAAATAACTTTATTCATACTATTTTTATTTTCATAAAACTCTCCTAAAGTTTTCTTTGATTATGAGCTTGGATGTCATGTTTTATCTGTTTTGTGCACATTTTCTTATGTATGCTTTCCAACAAGGTGAAAATGGCTCTTCCTTTGCAGGTTTGGGCAGCTCGTTTTGCTGTTGCTATACTGAAGAAACTCAACTCAAAGAATGGATTAGAAAACGGAGGGATCGATTCCACATTACAGAAAGCGGAACCTCAAATGGTTGAAGCTGTAGTGCTAGCTTCCCTGGAAAAGTTCTTTAAATCCGTTCTAAATATGCCGGAAGTGGAAAGGTAGGTTTTCCCTTTATGATCCGGTTTTTCTTCCTACATAAATGTTAAATGCACACATACATGCCATGCTATTTGCTCTCTCTGAATGCAATCAAATCTTGTCCGTGTGATAAAAAACTTGTGGTTCCTACTACAGAAAGTTTAGAGCGGTGGTTGATGCAGCTTTGGAGGCCCATCCGCACTGTCCGCAGCTATATCTTTATAGCACAGCTAATAAGGTTGTTCCGTATAGCACTGTCCCCCTTCCTCTGCTGTCAAATCCCCAACAGATGTGATTTGCAGCTCTTCCCTTTAGCATTGATGACCAGCTCAACGCTCGACATTGCACGTTCTATACGGTGGCCATAGGCTGTTTCAGTTACTAGCCAACGACTGGTTTTAGTTTTAAAATTATTTGGTGCTAGCAATGCTTGCATTGCATTGAGTTACTGATGACAAACATTTGAAATAACATGCATTAAGACGCAAAGATTTTTGTGCTCTGACAGCAAAGGTTAATTTTAAATATTTCACATTTTGCATTGTTCTTCTCTCTTTTATTTTCTAATGTATATTCTAGCTTAATAATAATTTAAATAAATAAATCATTGCAATATATATAAGAATAATTTAAAATATAAATTTATTAATATATGTAAAAATAGTTTTTTCGAAAAATATTTTTAAAAATCTGTCAAATAACAGAAAATATTTATACAGATTTATCCAAACACCAGAATAGTAAATCATTATTCAGAAATTATTTTTCGGAAAATATTTTATTGGCAAACAAACAGAGCCGTAATGTATCTTCTGTATTTAAATATCTTCTGTATTTAAAGCCTCAGACACCTTAAAATTATTTTAAAATTATTTATGTGCCGGGTTAGGTTCAAGTCAAATTTTAATAAATTTTTAAGGTCAGATTATTAGATTTGGATTTAGTCTGAAAAATAAATTAGAATTTCTGTTCAAACTCAATACAGATAAAAATATTAAAATTCGGACTTGATCTATATTAATTTAATTTATTTTTATTTTTTATATAAAAAATTAAAAAATATAATATATCAAATACACTACAAATATTAAAATAAATATTTTTTAGTAAATTAAAAATAAATTAAAAATATGTATACTTAAATAACACTAAATTAAATACAATTTAATAATCAGATATTTCTAAAATAGTAATAAAATAATAGTAAAATGATAACAAAATAATATCAAAAAATAAGAAAACAACAGCAAAACATAAAAAAATAACAATAAGTTGTTTTTGTTGGAAATTTGGGTTGAGCTGAATTTGAAGCAAATACCTTACCTAAAATCCGATTTATTTTCTAAATAACTTTATGTTTTATTTTTTAAATCTATTTTTCGAATTTATATTTTTAACAAAATTGTTTTATTTTTTTGGCCATCCCTTCGGGCCAGCGGCCCAGGACATGTACAACCTCTACCTATATATAATAATATTTTATCCTGATGGATCCAAATTCAAAATTCGATTGAGAGAAGCGAACATAAGAAGCTGTTTATTTCTTCTTTTCACTTTTTTCGTCGATACCCTTGGGAGAACAAACAAATGACGGCGGTCCCGCCGGCGGCGTCGGGGCAGCCAATATCGGCGTCTGTGGTGAATTCGTTTCGAGTGGCGGCCGTAGCTGAGCGCTTGGCTACTCATACTCAGCCTGGTAGACAGCCTCAAAGCTCGGAGTTCTTCAGCCTGTGCCTCTCTCTCGCCAGGCACGTTTCTTGTTTATATTAATATATATATTTTTTGTCCTACCAAAAAAGGATGCTTCCATATCTTTACATTGTTGTCTGTTGCTTGATTTTGCTTTCGTTAACTGTCGAACACGGGTATGCCTGTTCTAATTTTATAAGTTCTTCATATATTTGGGAATGATACCCATATTTGCATCTGAGTGTACTCGGATTCAAATGTCCAATATGGATGTTTTAGAGAAAATAAAACTCCGGGTAACTTAGGTTTTAGTTTGTGCAATTTAGTGAAGTTTGGTTAGAGATTCAATTATTTTGGTTTTGAAGTTGCGTGTTTTCTTGAACGAATGTGGACTGTAATTTATCATTTCAGATCTCTTTTCATCCCTAAAAGTGCTTTAATTTTCCATGTTTTTATTGTATGTTTAAAAAAAAAAAAAAGAAGGTTCTTGACAGTTGTGTATTCTCATTTGGTTTGTAAGCTATGCGTGAGTGGTGATTATGGACTAGGAGAATTTAAGCTTTGATGTTTTTCTTTTGTTCAAATATTGAAAATGGATTTTAATTTTGCATTAGTGATTGTTTCAATTTTGTTTTGAATTTAGCTCTGTATGTGAGTTCATGCTTTATTCTGTTTTGTCTATGCTTGTTCCACTGTCCCATATTATTTGATTCCACTTGAATAGGATTTGATATATTCTTACTTTTGATTTCATAATTATTTGTTTGAATTGTGCAGAGGCATTGATTATGCAATTGCCAACAATGAGGTTCCTGCTAAAGCGCAAGAATTACCTCTATTGTTGAAGCAGGTATGGCTTAAGTTCTACTCCCGTAGATGTTATCATTTAATTATATTGACCTTTACCTATTTTTGTTGCAAGCACCACTTGTAGATTTTTTTACTCCTTCCATCTGATGATAACTGTTCTCATATCAGCTAACAAACGGAATTGGAGTATTATGTTTTTGTCTTTGCAAATAATATGTATGTCACCAATATGTTTCTCTGCTTTATAGATATGTCAACACAGAAATGACCTCTTCTTACAAGCAGCTATTATGGTGTTGATGATATCAGTAAAGGTACTTCTGAATACTTTCATCTAGATAGATCCCTGTTGTCTAGTTGTGTGATCACCTGAACCTCATCAGTACCTTAAATTGTTGTCTACATCTGTGTATTTGTTGCACATTGGAGCTACTTTGATCTGAAGTTAATTCCTTTGATAGTTGTATTTAAACATTGCACTTAGCCAACAATATAGTGTATTTGTTTTTTTTCCCCCATATCATTGGTTCCTGCAATTTAAAGCAAGATAGAATGTCTGATTTATCTGACTTGTTTGGTTTTAACTTTCTCTTTCTCAGAATTCTGGTGTGTCATGTATTATAGATTTATAGTATTTTTAGATGTTCACATCAATTGAGTTTCTTCTATTAAAAATTTGTGTTGCTTGTGTATGAATGGCCGCATGCCTGTATATGCATATGGTATCTAAGTTTAGTGGAAGATTATTCTACTTGATTTTCCTTAAATCCTATCTTAAGTATTTCTAATGTCTCTTAACATGTCATTATTTTTTCAACACCAAGTGATCTATTAACATGTCTTGAACTGACAACTATCTATTTAAAACTGAAGATAACTTCTTGATGACTTTTTATGTACATGATAGAATGCCTGTAAAATGAGCTGGTTCTCAGATGGAGAGAGTCGAGAACTTTTAACTCTTGCCAATGAGGTTTGATTCCTAGCTAATGCTTTTGTTCTCTCTCTTTCTATTTGTCTGTTGAATGTTGGTTTTTTAATTTTTCTGCATAATACATGGTTTCTGCCTGAGCCATTGTAGAAGTTTGAACCTCTCACCTTGGGCCTTATAAACACTTCTTTACCTAGTTGGTGGTGACTCCCTTTACTGATATGTACCCCTTTGTGTTGCTAATTGTAGTATCTCTGCATATCTAGGTTGGCAGTTGCTTTTGCATCCCAGGCGTTATTAACAATGAACTGGATGGTTCACTTGCAACTATTTTGGAAGTTATGTCAAGGTAGGCACTTTTATTGTTCATATTTATTTGCATGAACAATGATATTTCTATTTCCATGTTTAATGTTTTGATCGAAATGATACTTGCCTAGAAATGTTGAATTCCAGTTTGGGCACAATAGGAAAGTACATTAATTTTAAATTCTAGTTTCTGTCGAAGAAATTTGACTCGGATATCATGTGGTGATACTGACATGATATTTAGTTGAAGCCAAGTTTCCTATTTGGTTTTTCTCTCTGTCTTTCCTTATTGCCATGAGCATGGTAGGTGCCATTATTGTTTTAATAATTATACAATAGCATTTTATGCCATTGTTGTCTGTTGAATCTGTAGTGGTGTTTTTAATATAGGTATACTTGCTTGTATTTGTATAAATATGTGCTCCAGCTGTGGGTAAAGAAGTGTCAGGTTGCCCATTGCCAATCTCCTAAAGTTTCATTTGTTGCTTGTCACACTCACTTGTTATAAGAACATCTCTTTAGATTTGGATGTTTAAGTTTTATATTTTTTACTGCTACTGTTTATTAATGGTTAGATAATAAACCTACCTTTTCAGGTTCTATCCATTAATGAAGATGGGCCAGATACTTGCTTCTCTTGAAGCTAAGGTATTTTCTTCAATCATTTTAGACAGTGTTGTTATAATACTTATTTAGCATGTTTTAATCTTGTTTGTTTGCATTGTAGCCTGGATACGGGGCGCTCGTGGTTGATTTCCATATATCGAAGAATATGACATACTCTCCTCAGGAGAAAATTGTAACCACTTTACTATCTAATTGATACAGCCAGTTATTGGATTTTCCTTGTCTATTTTCTGTTTCTGCAGTTCTTTTTCTTGAGATTAAAATTGAAAAACATTTATTGTTGAAATTTTCCTGTGTCTCACTCTGTATTTTCCCTTCTGTTTCTCTTTCAGAGGTTATTTGTGGCTCAAAAAGATAACGTAGAGACATCTGCTTGCATTATAAGTCCACAACTAGTGAGGTTTGAATCGTTTTCTGTTACCCTTTCCTCTCTTTTTAATGTTTCATTGCTCACGTTGGATCTTTTCTGATATATATATTTTAAACTTCTGCAGCTTTCTGTTAAATGGAAAGGGAGTGGAGAGAAGAACAAATGTTTCAGTGGTTCGCTTTCTGTTCCATTATTTTATTTATTGATTATTTTTGTGTAAAGACTTATATAGATGCAGATTCTGTCATCAATTCTTTACTTCTCCGTCTCCTGTATCAGGATATGGGACCTCAGATGCCAACAAATGTGACTGCAATGTTGAAATATGGGACTAATCTTCTCCAAGCTGTGGGCCAGTTTAGCGGTATGACATGAGCATGTCCGTTTTTTTCCTAAACATCCTAATTTTATCGAGCTCGCTGACAGACTAATATTGTAAAAGGTCATTATCTCATTGTGGTTGCCTTCATGAGTATGGAGTCGTCATCACCTGACGCTTCCACACTGCCAGATTATGTTCAGTCTGGTGATTTTGCACCAGATTCAGGTATGCATGAGTACAAATAATAGAGAAATTATGTTCCATCCCATTGATGACTTCATCCTGTTATGATGAGTTTCGGGTTGATTTTATTTTTGCTCCTCTTTTGGTACAGAAGATTCTGATTTAATTGAAGGGCCATCACGGATCTCACTCAAGTGTCCCATAAGGTAAGCCACGCTAGTTTTTCCCTTGTTATACTAGAATTTTCCCTTCGTGCAATTGCACATGAATCATACTACACCAGTAACATCTAAAGCCCCCATCTAACTATTATCTCAAAGGACAGTTGCTCCTAGTTTTGCTACAAAATATTCCCCCATGGACCATCCATAATGGTAGTGAACATTTAATTGGAATTTGGAAGTGATATGGTTAACATATAATTTAAAAACCTGTTGAAATTAAAATTTTCTGATCGTAAGAATCTAATCTAGCTAAACAATGTAGTAAACAGTTTTTATTGAAGGTTATATAAACAATTTCTTGGAGGAAGTAAAAGGGAATCAAAATAAAATGGAAGAAGTAACTAGAATATTTTATCACTTTTTTTTTTGAAGAAAAGAGGCACATAATTCCTAATGAAAGAAAATATAAGAAATTATTATAGAACTAACTTGTTATAATTCTTTCTTATTCCTTTCCTTTTGTCTATTGTCTTTCATCTTTTTCTTTCCTCTCTCCTAATTTGCAAAGTACATTTGCCTAAAAAAATGGCTGCAACTGAAACCCAATGTCTAACCAACTCGCAGACCACCTGAGGCAAATTTCTAACAAAAAGAACAGAAAGTATATGAATTAACAAAATTATAACGTTTGACTGCAAACAATAACTTAAACCTTACAAAATTTCACAGTAAGAACACTAAAAAGGTCTATCTTACAAATCTTGACCTAGGTCAGATTTATTCTCATTTTGTGTCTATTAGGTTGTACATGCTAAGGGTGAAAGCCAGTACTCTAGTAAATTGGTTGCTGCCCCAAGTGATTCAATTCATTTTGTGTCTATTAGGAATATATGACAATCTAGGATTTTAATCTTTGTTAACTCTTTCATAACAACTTTGGATGGTGCTAGGGGGAAATAATGCAATTGGTTAGATTATCGGTTTTAAATGAAATTTTAAAAGCATTACCACAGAGCATGGAAATTTATCGTAATTCATATATTTTGTTACTGGGGCAGAGGGCTTTCTATCAATATGATCAAAATAAATGTCAGGGTTGATAGTTGCACATGCCGTTTGATTAATGCCCTCTCTCTCTCTAGATGTAAAAGTTGAAAACATATTTGAAATGTTGGTCACATCTTTTACCTTATTTTGCATTTATGTAATTATATCCTACTGTTTTTCTGTCTTCCCGAAATTTTGAGTGTGCATCAAATTCATTATTTCTTTCTTCATTATTCTATTTTGGTTCTGGTGTTCTTTGGGTTTTTATTTTTATTTTATTTTTATAAGTGGTTCATGAAATTTGTTTTTCTTGAGAACTAAGAGCTGCTAATTCATCTTAACATTATAATTCAATTTACATACTGAAGTTCTGTTAATTGACTCTCTTTATCTTCCAACAGCCGAACACGCATCAAAACTCCTGTCAAAGGGCATGCATGTAAGCATCTTCAGGTGAGTTTTTCTTGAGGTGTTTGCATGTTGTGGCACTTGTTGAAGAAATTTTATAGTAATTTCCCTAATTGTTTACTAAATTCTGAATTCCTTATGGTGAATGTTAATCCTTAAAGTTAATCCTTTAAAAAACTTTTGCTTTGATTCCTCTGCCTGCCAACTTTTATCATTGTCGCATATGCTTTAAACTTTTCCTGTTCTCAAATTGAAAAGCCTGGTTTAAAATCTATACTTGTAATGTAAAGTTGGTTCCTTTTTTTTTTTTTTTGTAAAAATATGGCATGTCTCTGTACTTTTTACAAATTTGGAATTAGTCCCTGTACTTTTGTTTTTAGGAATTTAGTCTTTATACTTTTCAGATCTCAAAATTCAGGTTCAATTGTTACCATTATTAAAATTTTGTTAAATTCATCTTCATTACAAGGTCATTTTTTTTATTGACATGGCTACCAAGCGAGTATTTTTTAATTTCAAAGTGTTACATCAACAAATTTAACCAAAAAAATTTAACTGTGTTTACAGTTGAACTTGAATTTTGAAATCTGAAAAATAGAGGGACTAAATTCTTGGAAATATAAGTATAGGGACTAAATCCTAAATTTGTGAAGGGTACAGGGACTTATGGAATATTATAACTGTTTTTTCCTCTCTTTTTTGGGTTGAGAGGGGACTTCACAGGGTTCTAAATTACTATAATAGATTAATTAGATAAATACGTTACTTTAAGGAGTAGGTTCTTATTTTTAATGTATTGTTGCTATTCACATGGTGATCTAACTCTTGTTCCTTCTGTTTATAATATTAATTTGATTTGCTGTAGTGCTTTGATTTCAATAACTATGTTAACATAAACTCTAGAAGACCTTCCTGGCGCTGCCCACATTGCAATCAACATGTATGCTACACTAACATCCGCATTGATCAAAATATGGTTAAGGTAAGTTGCTACAGAGTTTTCTTTGCTCTTCTGTAATCTCTTCTTGTTTCACTTATTTTAAAGCTTTGGTCTGTTATCAGGTGCTGAAAGAGGTAGCAGAGGATGTGTCTGATGTGATCATCTCTGCAGATGGATCATGGAAAGCCGTGATGGAAAATGATGATGACGTAGATGAGTTGCATGGTAATACCCTTAATTGCCAAAAAGATGGGTCTGAGCTGCCAGAATCTGCTACGGGCGTTCCCATGGTTCTGGATCTTACTCAGACTGTGGATGCAATGGAAACTATCGAAACTGAAGACAGGAAGCCTCCTGTGGCTACTCTTCAAAGTTTGTCTGCTGCTCCAAATTTAACCCTAACACCAGAATTGATTAATTTAGCTGGAGCTAATCAAAATGTTTTGGACGATGATTTTTGGGCTGTACTTTACTCAGGTCATAGGTCTGGCACTTCTACTTCTAGGACAGATACCCAAGTTGGTGGCACTGAGTCTACGCGAAATTTTACAGTGTCACCAGTATTTTCTGATGCTGTCTCTCCAGCACCCAATCGAGCTGATGCTCATGGTAATGCTAATCTTGCAACACCTGGGATTCAAAATCAAGTTGCTACTGCAAATAATTTGCCATTACATCCTTCACAAGTGACAAATTCAATGTCAAATCATGAATATGGAAGTTTGCAGAACATACCTAGACATGTAAGCAGATCATCAATTGCAGTTCAGGCCCTCCCAGCAATGTCTCAGACTCAGACACCAACACAACAGAGATCAAGTAATAGTATGAATACTATGAACACAACCAGCTCTGCGCGTATTCCACATCAGGTGCTAGATATGGCTTCATTTTCATTTTACCATCACTCGAGTTTTGTTACATTATTATTGTCGTCGTTATTATGTATTTGCACTTGTTTATGCACTCTTTCCAGGATTTCATGCTGGATTTTGTTTAATTTCTAGATGCAGAGTAGGATTCAGCAAGAACGATCATTTGCTCCTGCCCGGCCAGTTCAACAAGTTGGTGCTGCAGCTCCAAGTCAACTCCCAGGTCCATACAGACCTCCTGGGTTTCGGGCTGAATACCAGAACCCACACCTGCAGCAAGCACTGAACACGAGGTTGTCCCAACCCAGGAGCCCATCTCCAGGCCTGATTCGGTCACCATCTCCAATACTACGGGCACAGGCTCAACAAGGAGCTGCACAAGTTGGGGTAGGCTACACAGCAGGCAATGTGAATAGCAATCCTACCAGATTTATGGCTGCTTCCCAGAGAACCACCCAAATGGCTAGACAGCCACCGATGGTGGCAGTTCAAACTCAAACACCAAGAGCAGCATCATATCCTGGAAATGTTGATGGTAGTAGGGCTTCAGCCGTCGAGCAGAGATTGAACATAGGTGGAGTAGCACCTGCAGCTTCAAGACCTGATACGTCAGCTGATTTGGCATCTGAGCAGAACTGGCGACCTACAGGACGAATGCGTGGAAGCCTTACAGGTCGAGTATATTCTGAATCTCTTAGCCAGATGATGATTCAACCGACCCAGTCAACACAAGCTGCAAGGCCACAAACAAATATAACGTCTCCACCTAGTGTTCCACCACATCTGCAGGCGTTTCTTGCAAATAGCAGGAATCCTGTTACCCCTCAAGTGCGAAACAATGCAACAACTGAAACTACAGCCACAAATGGTGGTTCGGGTCCTGCCAGATAGGTCTAGTGGGATGCATTAGTCTTGACTTAGCTGTATGTAGGAGTAATCAATATGATGAAGCTGTAAATACAAATATTTATGTCCAATTTTGTGCATCACTGATATTGTTGTACAGTTCCTCCCTGGGCTTAGAGTGAGAGTTCAGCTTCCCCTGTATTTGGTTTTAATCAAGTCTAGATTTTTAAGCTTTATCAGCTTCTGTTTTCTTGGTCTGTGAATTTTGCAATTTGTGAATTGTGTCTGTGTACTTGTTGCATATACAATTCCAGTCGGTAAATTATTATGTTGGTTTGAGCTTAAAATTAAACTCAATAATTTTTATGTGAACTATTGGGTATTTAGGCCAGCACGTCTGGGACCTGGGTTGCTATTACATTCTTTAATTAGACCAGCCCAGTCACGATGACAACCCGAAAGCCCCACTGGGTTTGATCCGTACAAAGAGGTTCATAAAGGATTACCCATTTTTTTTATAAATATTTTATGAAAATTACGGCTAAATTAAAGAAATAAGTTGATTTTTTAAATTAGGGTTTAGGGTCGTCTTTTTTAAAAATAGAGAAATTGGTTGATGACCCTTTTTTTTTTGAATGTTGGTTAGTAACGGTAATAAGGTTAATGACCATTTTTTTTCTATAAATATTATCAAAATTTTTATCCATTTTATTCAAATCTAATTATTTTAATTCTTTCTAAACTTTCAAGTCTCTATATTGTCTCCAATTTTGCATGTTTTGTTGTGAATTTTTCGATACGCTCGTTTAAGAATAATTTTTTTAATTATTTTGTATTTTATAAGGTTCGATTAAATATTCATGAATAACAACCTCTTTGATTTGTTCGGACAACAAGTACATTTCTGCCGCTCAAGCGATAATTGTAAGACAATTTCAAATTTCGTTATTTTCAATCAAGTTAAATTTAAAGCTTTTATTTTTAAAATATTTTAAAATAATTTTTTCCGATACAAATAGGCAAATGATTGTGTTTTGAAGGGGTTCATACATAATTTGTCAAATGGCCCAATCACCGAAATTTGTGGTTACTTGCAAGAGGTATGATTCTTGCATGCGTTTTGTATGCTTGGGGGTTGTAAACTCGATCCTACATTCATCAGCACATTAATGGAAAGATGGAGGCCTGAGACACACACTTTCCATCTTCCATGCGGAAAGTGTACAATCACACTGGAAAACATAGCTTTACAAATGGGTTTACCGGTGGATGGGTTAGTCGTCATGGGGTCTATGATCGTTCCTGGTAAAAAAGACCTTTGCGCAACATTTTTGGGAAAGGTCTCGAATAAGTTTGAAGGTGGCCGGATATCGATGAATTTGTTGGAAACCAATTTCAAGGAGCTTCCTTGGAACTCGAACGGCATTGTCAAAGAACAATATGCCCAAGCATTCATCCTCAGGTTAATAGGGAGCATTTTAATCCTCAGGTTACTACACCTAGTTGACTTCAAAGAATGCAAACAATTGAGTTGGGGACACACTATACCGAGAGTAATGTCGGGCGACGTAACTGAATAATATGTCAATCAGGGGTTGTTTGCTCCTACTACAGTTGTAGGCTTGGTGGTGACTACCGTTTCTACGTCCCCGAATGAATGACTCAAACATGATACCATTGGTGACAAAGTGAAAATCATGGCTTGATAAATATGTAGTTCGTATAGTAAATATTGTTAATTTATTATATGTTTGAACTAACATATCGGTTGTATAGGTGGAACCATGGGCCGAGTTACGTGGGACTACTTGACTAGCTTAAAGATATCAGGCTATTGTTAGATCAACACTTGGAATCTGAGGCTCGTTACTTTTTCTTTCCAATCTATAATAATTACACAATGAATTGTAAAAAAAAATTACGTACATAACAAGATTTACAGTTGTGCACTGCATTTTGAATGGATGCCATACACCAAGGCAGATATCATAGAATGCGTCCTTCCAAAAATTTTGGACAATCAGAGTATGTGGGTCGCGAAGGTGCCGTTGATAGTGTACGCGATGGTGGAAATGCACGAATCAGATCGAGTGTTGCAATAGTTTGGGTAGAGGCAACAAATTCCGCCGCCATTGCGAAACATGGATGAATTGTACAAGGTGGACTTGTGGGGGAAGAATGACAAGAATTGGCGAGACATACATGTCGAGTACATCGACGTTTGGGATCATAAGATGAAATTCTCACCCATCCACGAACCCTTTTTCTCATCAAATATAGCGGCCTGTTTGGAGTGGTTTAGAGTCGCCGGTAACCCGTATATGCTATCGGTTGAGGCAAAGAGTAGGCAACTCTGTCGGAAGAGGGAATGATGACTGCCCAAATAGCATAGGTCTGGACGTGGTCGCACGACGGGTTCGTCATCGGCTCTAACTGAACCAGGATCGCTGCTTATGTCTACACAATATCCAAGTTAGTTCACTCTACTTATTCCTGTTTATTTTACTAACCTAGTGTTTTTTTCACAATCACCGCACTACGCACCACCACACGTCCTTGACTTTAGCCCTCCTGCAAGTACATATTTTGTTGGGAAATGTGTCCATATTGTAATAAACATGTAACTATTTTCTATTTAGTTGAATGATGAATAAATAAATAAAGTTAATTTCACATTTCACTATTATGTCTTTTATATTTTGCATGCATAGCAAAATTATGATAAGCAAATATTAGGTCATTGATTGTCTAAAGTTCAAACTGAAGATAAGTGGCATTGTAAAGAATGTTTACATTGTGAGAAAGGCAACTTACTTCAGTTGATAATCTAAATGAGTCCACAATCTCGTAAAAGAATCAAAGTGAGCATTTGATTCAAATACTAAAAATGATTATTATGTCGCTTACAAGTCCAATTGGGGAGATGACTAGTCTTGGCTATCAGAGCATGTAACGCCCCTAACCCGAATCCGTCACCGGAATAGAGTTACGGAGCATTACCGGAGTTACCGATTCCTTTATCAGATATTTCATTAATCCGATATATTTTCTTTTCCACGTTCAAGTCTCGTATTCAAGTCATCCGGATCTTTATAAAGAAATTTAATCATCGTTTTCATTTATTTCATGTTATAATACATTCAACTAATGCTCTAAACAAAATTATCATTTTACCCCTAAACTTTTAATTAATGATGATTCATCCTTAGGTTAAAATAAAATAAAATTATTGCAATTTAATCTTTATTTCCAGCAGTTATTCTCACACAAATTGATAACAACCTATGAATTCTATAAAATGTCAGAATTTTCCATAATTTCAACACTTTTCAATTTAATCCTTAAAACATGTTTTTCCCTGATCTTGAGCCAAATTAATAATTTCATTCAATTTTGTAATTTAAATAATAAAATAATCCATTTCATGCAAATTGGTCATTTCTAACATATTTTTTTACAAAATTGCCCATAAAATTTTACTTTTATTCAATTTAGTCCATGAGCCTAAAACATACAAATTAGCCATGCTAGCTGAATATTCATATATATTTTCCTCCTCCTCCTCTCCATTCCACATCCTTAATTTATATAACATGCAACAAGTAACATTATCAATAATTTCACTATTTACTTATGTATATTCAAAACTGTCCATTTGCGTCATAGTCACTAAATTATTTATATCTTCAGCTACAGAACTCGAAATTAAGATCTGCTAATTTTCTCTGAAACTAGACTTACTTATCTTATTACCATAAAATTTTTAGAATTTTTGGTTTAGCAAATAAGTACAGTTTATTCTTTAAATTTGCCCCTGTTCTGCTGTCTGATAGTTCCAACCCTTCTTCACTAAGAATTAATTATCTCATCATACGAGATTCGGATGATGTTCCTGTTTATTTATATTGAAAATAGACTCTTTAAGGATTTTAAAAATATAAATTTAATCCCTTAATTATTTTTATCCAATTTTTGATGATTTTCCAAAGTCAGAACAGGGGAACCCGAAATCATTCTGACATTGTCTCACAAAACTTATTATATCTCATGATTTACAATTCCATTGCTTACACCGTTTCTTCTATAAGAAACTAGACTCAATAAGCTTTAATTTCATATTTTATTCATCCTCTAATTATATTTATACAATTTTTTGAGATTTTTCAAAGTTAGACTATTGCTGCTGTCTAAAACTGTTTTAGTGCAAAATGTTGATTTTCATTTTGCCCCAAATTTCACAGTTCATACAATTCAGTCCTTACTTAATTAACCCCTCAATTAAACTAATTTTCTCAATTAGTACTTTTCCTAGACATTATAAGTTATTTCATAACTATTGAAATTCAGAATTTCCACATAAAACTCTAACTTGAAACTCTTTTACAATTTAGGTCCCAAACATTCACTTTCTATTCAATTCTTTCAATAAAATCAGCATATAAACAATTTAAAGCTCTAATTCTATATCAAATCATCATACACTTCCAGCACATATTCATAGAAACTTTCAATTTTTTTCATAGAATCAAGAACTAATGAATTCAACAAATGGACCTAATTGTAAAAGTCACAAAAACACAAAAATTTCAAGAAATAATCAAGAATTGAACTTACTTGCAGTAAAAATATGAAAAACCAGCTTAAGGGAACTCTTCCATGGTGTTTTTGCTGATGAGAATGCAGAAAATAAAGAGAAATCTAGATAATTCCACTTTAGTCCTAGCTTTATTAAGTAAATTTTGCAATTTTGCAATTTTGCCCTTATTTTCTTGGTGATTTCATGCTCTTTCCGTCCAACCCAAATAGACCTTGGGTCTATTTTCCTCTTAAACCCTCTTTCTTTTATCATTTAAGCTATTTAATCATTTCCCACAATTTTGCATTTGATACAATTTAGTCCTTTTTGTTCAATTAGCTATCAGTACTTTAAGATTTCTTGACGAAACTTTAATACTAACTTATTAACACTCCATAAATATTTATAAAAATATTTATGGCTCGATTTAAAATTCCCGAGGTCTCGATACCTCGTTTTCAATTCTAATTATTTTAATATATATATTTTTGTACATTTCACTATTTAAAATTTTTTCCTAACTTCACATTTAACTTATACTCACTAAATTAATAATATTTCCTACTCATTTGTCAGATTTAGTGATTCGAATCACTGTTCTGACACCACTGAAAATTAGGCTGTTACAGAGCAGTTGATTCCATGAGTAGAGATGTAGATGTATTCATTGGTAGAATGATACATTGGACTGGACCCAAGATGAATTAATTCTAAATCCGTTTGTGAATTAATTCACTTGTGACGTTCATGGTGTGATTTACTTAAATCTTTGAGTTAATCACTTGCCATGCGTATGCAACTCATGTGCTTTGATATTAGTGAAGGCTTATGCTCTAAAGATGATCGAGCCCATAACCAGTATGTTGGGTACATGACTTGTGTATGGCATAGCTTTACTAGCAACAGTGGAATTCATAGCTCAATTAAAGAGTTAATGATATCATCTCATTAGCATTGTGTGGATTGATAAATGTGGAATGTGGCCACGGGTTGCTTGTTCTTGAACGAGTAATTTATCATAGTTGTTTTTTGACAATGATCATATTAATCATTGAGAAGACACAATGGTGAGAATGAGATAAAATAGGATTGTATTGAGTGAACTTATTTAACTCAAAGGAGTCAATGATATCATATGAGGGTAACACACACATGATGAGATCATTGGACAAAACAGTTGGATGAATTGCTTTCGTAAAGAATATACAATGAGTTTTCAATCATGGTATTTCTTGTGGGCTGACTCCATAATTAAGTAATTGCGAATTATCGAAACAATGCTTCTTGACATAATTGCTAATTGTATATGTCCGATTGGTCCTTCCGTTAGCTCAACAAAAGCTCGATCGAACTGTATTTGAATCAGAAGAAAATTTTATGACTTTGGGAATAATTTAATTGAGTCAATTTATTCGATGTGAAATTAAATTAGATGGTCGTGAGAATTGTAAAACTAGAGAATTTGGTTAAAGAATTTTCTTGAAAATTTAATTTGGAAAATTTAAGTGAGTTTTGGAAAAATTAATTTTGATAAAGTAAAATTAAATTAATTAAATCAATTAAAATTAATATGATATGTTTGAAAGTTAATTTTCAAGTCATACAATTGCCCCAATGGGTAATTAAACTCGAAAATTGGACTTGAGATAGTAAATTGGGCTCGGAAGTCCAAAATCTAAACCAAGACCCAAAAATTAGTCTAATCGGGCCCATTTCGTGAAATTGGGCTGAAGGTCCAACCAGTGGCTAGACCGGACCAGTTGGATTGTCATTGACCCAAACTGAACTGGTAACAGCCGAACCGGCTTGGGTTGCCTAAGGTTGTCGCACCTACATCACTGGACACGACAGTGCTGATGGTTACAACGGCGGTGTTCCAGTGGCCAGCGACAGTTGGTCGTTGGTGGTTTAACAGTTGAAGAGTTACACTATTACTTGGACTCTACCAGAGAATTTGATTTCAGATTAATTATTCAAAAAATAATATTATTTTAATAGTTTAATATTAAATTTAAATTAATACATATCTTAATAGTATTTTAATAATTTAATATTAAAGTGATTATCTTAATATTAAATTTAATATAATATTTATCTTGTAGATAAATATTCTATTATTTTAATAAGATTTAATATTAAATTTAATCTAATATTTATTAAGATAAATATTAGATTAAATTTAATATTAAAGTGATTAAGTTTATTTATAGTTGAACTCTTTAAACTCTCTCTATATAAAGAGTATTGGGTCATTATTTACACATACTTGAATTCAAGAGATAGTTGTAGAGAGAAAATTCTCTAAAGAGATTATTCTAGAAAATTTCTAGAGATATTTTTTTGATTTACAACTTGACCCAAAAGTTTAGAGAAATTGTAAAATTACCCCACGATAATTTTTGTGAAAAATCTTTTGATTCGAAGTGAGTCCACACTAAACAGACGCATTAATACAAGAAGAATGCAGCATACTACATTCTTGATATGTTGCTGAAATGAAAATATTTGCTTAATATAAATATAGTAATTAGTGAATCTTTATTTTTTTTCAGTTCAAATATGTCTCCTACTCCTTTTATTAGTATTCGTACAGAGAATAAATTAAATGGGGATAACTTTTAAGAATGAAAACGGAACTTGCTGATAGTTCTCTGCTATGAGAAACACAAATTTGTTCTCGACGAAACGTACCCTACTGAAGTTTAGCCTAAAGCAAGAAATCACTGGAGAGATTTTGACTCGATTGCTCGATGTTATATATTAGCGAGCATGAGTAGTGTGTTGCAAAAGCAACACGAGAATTTTCCTACTGCCAAATAGATCATGACAAATTTGGAAGAATTGCTTGGAGGCCATGTTGCATTGGCTCGACAATCTGCTATTACAAATTTGATGAATTCTCAACAGAAACTCGGTATTCTGGTCAAAGAACATATGCTTAAGCTTATGGGATTCTTTACGGAAGTAGAAGACAATAGAGCTGAACTAGACATGAACACACAAACTCAAATAGTGCTCAAATCCTTAACTAATGAGTCTACTGGTTTTAAGGTCACTTACAACTTAAAGAACAAGGCGCTTACCTTGACTTAGCTCATGAAGGAATTACAATCCTATGAGTTGATGTTGAATGGTAGTAAGCCAGTTCAAGAGAAACATGAGGCAAACTTAGCTATGGGCCTCTCATTCTCTAAAGGAAAACAGAAAACTAAAAGAAAGAAGAAACCAACTAATTCTTCGGTTCCACCTTGTGTGGATAGGAAGAAGGTTAAGAAGTCAAAAGATCCTAAATAGATCAAATGTTTCTTCTGCAACAGGAAAGGGCATTTCAGATCAAACTATAAGGAGTATTTGGATTACCTAGCCGAAAAGAGCAAATGTATGGAAGTCTTTGTGGTTGAAGCTTACTTAGTGGAAAAATCAATTGACAATTGGGTTATTAATTCTAGAGCCACTAACCATATCTATGTTTCTTTACAGGGGTTTAGCGAAACGAGAAGTCTGCGTGACAGAAGCCTCTCATTGCGGATTGGAGATGAGAGCTATATTTCAGCCGAAGTAGTGGGAGAAGTTAATTTACACTTCGATAATTTTAGGAAGATTGTTTTAAAGAATGTGTTTTATGTACCTCATTTTAAAAGGAATTTAATTTCTATAGCATGTTTATTTTGACGGTTATACCGTGACATTCAATAAAGGAATTATTATTCACAAAAATCGTTATTTAATCTGTAATGGTTGGATAGAAAACAATCTCCACTTTATCAAACAAAATAACTACTCGATGCTTCAAACTGAACTAGTGAATAAAAAGTTTAAAACTTCTCACTCTAATGAGGGATACCTATGGCACTTAAGACTTGGTTATATTAACCAAGAAAGAATCACTAGACTCGTGAAATATGGTCCTTAAGTATGCTTAAGGAAGTTAGTCTTCCATAATATGAATCTAACTTGGAAAGTAAAATGATTAAAAGGTCTTTCAATACGAAAGGTACAAGGTCCAACCAACCTTTAGAACTTGTGCACACTGATGTATGTGGTCCCATGAGCATTAGTGCCCGAGGAAGTTACGATTATTACGTGACTTTTATCGATGACTATTCTCGATATGGATATGTGTATCTAATGCATTGCAAAAGTGAAACATTTGATAAATTTCGAGAGTTTTTTGCAGAAGTGGAAAAACAATTAGGTTTATCCATAAAGGATCTTCAGTCTAACCGATGTGGGAAATATTTGTCCTATGAGTTCTTAGGATACCTCATTGAGAATGAGATTTTATCCCAATTGACTGCTTCGGGCACTCTATAGTAGAATGGAGTAGTTGAGAGAAAGAATAGAACCTTACTTAACATGGTTCGTTCAATGTTAAACTATTCACAACTTTTTACTTCCTTCTAAGGATATGCGATACAAACGGCTTACTACATTCTGAATGAGGTGCCAACCAAGTTCTCTTGTAAGATACCTTATGAACTATGGCATGGAAAGAAACCCACTATAAATCATTTTAGAATATGAGGTTGTCTGATAAACATTTTGGATAAGGATGTAAAGAAGTTGGATGCACTGATAGAATTGTGAATGTTTGTAAGACATCCAAAAGAAATAGAAGAAGGATTATTCTACAATCTAAAAGATAATATGATTAAATTTTTTACTCATGCTACTTTCCTCGATGAATGCTACATGAATAACTTTAAGCCCCGAAGTAAAATGGTATTCGAGGAACTTTCAAAGTGGTAGAATAATCACCAAGTTCAATTCTCGAGAAAGTTGTAGAAAAACCTGCAAATGATCAACAACAAAGGGGACTCTGTTGTACTGGGAGAGTTTTTAAGAAATCGAACTTCTTCATCTATGATGGTAGTATTTATAATACGAAAGCCAATCATGAAGATGATGATAAACTCATTTATGAGGAGGCTATGCAAATTCCAAGCTCTAGAAACAGGCCATGGACGGCAAGATGGATTCAATGAAATCCAATAGGGTATGGGAACTTGTCTACTGACCAATTAGGATAAAATCTATAAGGTGTAAGTGGATTTATAATAAGAAGAGAAATATGGAAGGGAAAGTGGAAACATACAAAGCTAGAGTTGTAGGGAAAGGCTACACACAGAAAGAAGGCATCAATTACGATATTAGACTTTTTCTCCAGTAGCCATGCTCAAGTCTATCTGCATACTCTTATCCATTGTCATTGCTCTCGATTATGAGATCTGGCAAATGGATGTCAATACATCATTCTTGAATGACTATCTTGATGAGACCATTTACATGGCTCAACTTGCTCATGGAATAAAAAATTTGATCAAATAATCAAGACTTTTGATTTGATCAAAACGTTGATAAATCTTGTGTTTATAAGTGTATAAAGGACAAAAAGGTGGTCTTCCTTATTTTGTATGTCGATGATATTCTACTTATCAGAAATAATGTAGGAGAATTGTCATCGATTAAATTGTGGTTAGCTCAACAATTTAACATAAAGGACTTGGGTGAAACTAGTTATATTCTTGAAATTTGAATCCTTAGAGATCGAAAGAATAAAACAATAACACTATCTCAAGCTTTATACATCGATAAGGTACTGGAATATTTTGCAATGACCGATGCAAAGTTAGACATTCAGCCAATTGCATCAGGTTTTCGTCTTTCTTTAGATGAATGTCCTAAGAAAACAGAATAAAGAGAGCATATGAGTAATGTTCCATTTGCTTCAGTAGTTAGAAGTCTTATGTATACGATGATTTGTACACATCTAGATATTTATTTTGCTGTAGGAATGGTTAGTCAATATCAGGCGAATCCAGATATCAAGCATTAGCAAGCTATAAAGCATATATTAAAGTATCTTAAAAGCACTTAGGATTATATGCTTATGTATTCTAGGGAGGACCTTGCTCTTGTTGGATACATTGACTTAGACTTCTAAACCTACAAAGATTCAAAGAAATTGATTTCGAGAAATGTACTCGTTCTAGGCCATGGAGCCATAGTATGGAGAAGTATGTGGCTGCTTCTGAGGCAACAAAAGAAACAATATGGCTTCAAAAGTTCTTAACCGAACTTGAAGTTATTCCTAAAATGGAAAAAGCTATAGCATTGTATTGTGTTAACAGCGCTGCCATAGCAAATACCAAGGAAATGAGAAGTCATAAGAGGACAAAACACATTGATTGAAAGTATCACTTGATACGAGAGGTGAAGAAATTGTACATGTGATGAAAGTATCTTCTGAAAGTAACCTCACGGATCCATTTACTATGACGCTTGTAATTAGGAGTTTTAACAAACACGTCGAGGATATTAGAATGCAAAACATGACACATTTATTTTACTAGGGAAAATGGAAGATTGTTAGGAAATGTGTCCATATTGTAGTAAGCATGTAACCGTTTTTTATTTATGGAAACAATGAATAAATAAATAAATTTAATTTCACATTTCACTATTATGTCTTTTGTATTTATGTCTTTTATATTTTGCATGCATAATGAAATTCTGGCAAACAAATATTAGCTCATTGATTGTTTAAAGTTCAAACTAAAGATAAGTGACATTGTAAAGAACATTGACATTACGAGAAAGACAACTTACTTTAATAGATAATCTAAATGAGTCCGTAATCCCGTAAAAGAATCAAAGTAAGCATTTGATTCATACACTGAGAAGGATTATTATGTCGCCTACAATTCCAATTGGGGAGATGACTAGTCTTGGCTATCAGAGCAGTTGATTCCATGAGTAGAGATGTAGATGTATTCATTGGTAGAATGATATATTGGACTAGACCCAAGATGAATTAATTCTAAATCCATTTTTGAATTAATTCACTTGTAACGTTCATGGTGTGATTTACCTAAATCTTGAGTTAATCACTTACCATGCGTATGCAACTCATGTGCTTTGATATAAGTGGAGGCTTATGCTTTAAAGATGATCGAACCCATAGCCGGCATGTTAGATACATGACTTGTGTATGTCATAGTGTTACTAGCAACAGTGGAATTCATAACTTAATTAAAGAGTTAATGATATCATCTCATTGACATTGTGTGGATTGATAAATATGGAATGTGACCACGAGTTGCTTGTTTTTGAACGAGTAATTTATCATAGTCATTTGTTGACAATGATCATATTAATCATTAAGAAGACAAAATGGTGAGAATGAGATAAAATAGGATTGTATTGAGTGAACAGATTTAACTCAAAGGAATCAAGGATATCATATGAGGGTAACACACACATGACGAGATTATTGGACAAAGCAGTTGGATGAATTGCTTTCGTAAATAGTATACAATAAGGAGTTTTTAATCATGGTACTTCTTGTGGACTGACTCTATGATTAAGTAATTGCGAATTTATCGAAACGATGCTTCTTGACATAATTGTGAATTGTATATGTCCGGTTGTTCCTTCCGTTAGCTCAACAAAAGCTTGATTGAACTGCATTTGAATCAGAAGAAAATTTTATGACTTCGGGAATAATTTAATTGAGTGGATTTATTTTATGTGAAATTAAATTAGATGGCCGTGAGAATTGTAAAAGTAAAGAATTTGATTAAAGAATTTTCTTGAAATTTTAATTTGGAAAATCTAAGTGATTTTTGGAAAAATTAATTTGGATAAAGTAAAATTAAATTAATCAAATCATTTTAAATTATACGATATGTTTGAAAGTTAATTTTCAAGTCAGACAATTGGCCTAATAGGTAACTAAACTCGAAAATTGGTACTTAAGATCGTAAATTGGGCTCGAAAGCCCACAACTGAGACCAAGACTAAAAAAAGTCGAACCGGGCCTGAGATGTGAAATCGAGTCGACGGTCCAATCGGTGGCTAGACCGGACCAGTTGGGTTGTCATTGACCTAGACTGAACTGGCAGGGCCGAACTGGCTCGGGGTGCTGTTAGGGTGTCGCACCTGCATCACTGGACACGGCAGTGCCGGTGGCTACGATAGTGACGTCCCGATGGCTGGTGGAACGACGAAAATATACAAGTGTAAACAATCGCAACAAATTATAAAGTGACAAGTAAATGTCGAGTTATCGTACCCACAGAGACTGTGAAAGAAGTTATTTATGAATGTAATTAAAAACATTTTGGTGAAGAAAAATATTTTGATTTGAGGAGGATTAAAAACTAAGATTTTTAACTAAGTATAATAAATAAAAAGAAAATAAAAGTTTCAATGCACGATTTTAAAAGGTGATTTTAATCAAGATGACATAATTGTGTTAGATTAATTACATTTCTTAACTTAAAATTACTAAACTCATGTTCATGTTGTTACGAATAAATTCACGGCAACTTGGTAATTTGCTAACTTATGAACATACTCACCTACCAAAGTCCATTTATATTTTGACTATATCTTTATGTCAATTCAACTGATTAAACAAATTTTAATAAGCTAATGTGTTAATGCACATACATACTTATGAAATTAAAAATAATCTCTTATACATATCTCTATGCCAATTCAAAAAATTAATTCAATTTCATAAGCACATAAAAGATTACGTGAGGTAACAATGTATTCCTACCCTGAAACAGTTTAATTTCAATAATCTTGCAAGTTATGCAAGGCTAATGTATTGTTAGATACCGTTGCTAATTTAACCCTCAGATACCTTAGATGATTAAACATGCACTGATTAAGTATCGTGTCAATTAGTTACAATTTCAATCCGTTTAAATAATTAATTCATTAGTTACCTTACAATTGTAATGCAAGAATAACTTAGTCATGGTTTTACTTAATCAAACATCTTACCAATGCTTATAGTAGCACAAACACAATTTTGATAAATTAAGTGGACAAAATGCAATCAACCTAACACGAATTAAATTTAAGTCATATTAATTAAATTAAACATATCAACATTACAATTATTCATAGACATGTTCATAACAATAATAAAATTAAAAGGATAAGGAACAAGAATCAAATATGGTGTTTCTCCAAGGCTTGACTAAGTTGCTCTGCTCTTCCTTCTTTGTTTGTTCTTGTTGAATCGAGACATCCACGAACACTTGAATGTTGCTCCAAATGGTGGTTGAAGGACTCTTTTTCAAGAGGTGAATTCGGCAACGGAATGGGGAAGAAAATTAAGAACAAAGGAAGGGGATTGAAGAGAGAAAGTGAGAGAGAAGTGAAAAGATGAGAGATTTTGAGATGTATTTCAAATGAGCAGCCAAGGGAGGTTTTATAGGTTGAGTAGGCTGCTAAAAATAGAAAAAATCATCAGCCATAGAGTTCCCCCATGGCCGGCCACACATGTGTCAATTTTGAAGGTTTGAAACTTGCTATTTTAAGGTAGGAGAAATCTAGATATGCATGAATAGTGGAGGGGTTTGAAGACAAATTCAAGAAGTCTTCAATGGCTATTTTGCAAGCCAAATAATCAGCCAAACAAGCTGATTTGATCAGCATGTGGGACAGTTTTAGGCTGCCCAGTGGTCGGTCAGATCGGTTTTCTCGGTTCAGCTCAACTGGGCCTCTTTTCATAATTAATTAATAACAATTTATTTAACCCAAAATAATTTGGATTAAAATTAAAATTAATTATATTATGAATTAATATTCATAATTTGGATCGTCTTCAGCTAAAAAATTAATTCACCTTGATGCTTCAAAAATTGGTTCTTGATTTTACGTTTCTAGTAGTTTCTGCCGAGCCAATTTTCACCTTTTGTGCTAATCTGTTAAAAATAATCAAAATTTATTATAAAATTAATTAAAATTCAACATGTTAATAATTGAAGTACAATTTAATTATTTTATAATTATTATGTATTTTTAGACCAGAATTACTACGAATTTGCATGAATTTGAGTTAAAAAGGGTATAAAAAAGTGTGTATATTTTCGTGTTTCTAACCAACAACAGTTGGTCGTCGGTGGTTGAGCGGTGGAAGAGTTACACTCTTACTTGAACTTTACCAGAGAATTTGATTTTAGAATAACTATTCATATTTTAATAATTTAATTTAATACTTATCTTAATAGTATTTTATTAATTAGTATTAAAGTGATTATATTAATATTAAATAGAATTTAATGTTCTATTATTTCAATAAGATTAATATTAAATTTAATCTAATATTATATTAATATTAAAGTAATTAAGTTTAATTATAGTTGAACTCTCTAAACTCTCCCTATATAAAGAGAGTGTTGAATCATTATTTACATACACTTGAATTCAAGAGAAAGTTGTAGAGAAAATTCTCTGAAGAGATTATTCCAAAAAAATTTAGAGATATTTTCTAATTTACAACTTGATCCAAAAGTTGAGAAATATTGTAAAATGACCCCATTGGTAATTTTTGTGAAATTTTTTTTATTTAAGGCGAGTCCACACTTGGCAGACGTAAGCTTGAAAATAGCAGAGAACACTACTCGGTCGAAGTGCTCATCCTAGACGAATAAAAAAATGTACAATTTTGATGAAGTATTTATTAGTTTAAATATCACAACCAATATCTTGTTTTGGAAAAAAAATAAATTCTGGCTTTTCCTTAAATTTATTTTCAGCTGCGTTTTCCAAACTCATTTTTCCAACATATTTTGGGGACTGACGTCCCCCACATTCTACACCTTTATGCCGACGTCGATGCCGCCATAGATCGAACCATCGATGCTAATGTCGATACCCGAGTCAATGCTCACATATATAAGTTTTGTGACACCGTACACTTACACGTCGATAGTGTCCCAAACACCAACCGCATCATTGTTTTATTGAGGTGGGTCATTGGTGCAACCATATTCTGGTGGTGTGGAGGATACATGATGAGAGGCTCGAACAACACCATACTCAAGTATGAAGGAAGGCGATGGAGACGAAGGTGAAGGCGAGATAAAGACAAAGTCGAAGTCTATGGTGGAGACGAAGATGAAGATGAGGACGAAAGTGGAGATAAAGATGAGCAAAAGGGTTTGGGGTATAGAAAAGAAGATGAGGACGGTGACAATGATCAAGTTGATAAGTCCGCAACGATAGTTGTGCGCAGAAATTATAACGATCTGATAGTTAGGGTATCGAAAAGTGCATTCTCGAGACTCTGTTCCTTTAAATCGGACTCGTAAATATTTTTAATAAATATTTATGAAGCTAATTGTGTGGTTAATTAGGTTTCGATTAAGTGAATTTACTTGAATTAGAAGTAATTAGGTATAAGGACTAAATTGCATATAGGGTGAAAGTTGAATAATAGATTAAAGAAAAATTAAAGGGACTAAAGAAGCAATTTTACCATTATTCTTTAAGTGGGACGGTTAGTGATATATATTATATGTAAATTTAATTTATATATTATATTATAATATGAAATCTTAATTGTTAAGTGTATATATATTATATAATTATAATGAAACTAGTAAGTAAAAGAAAAAGTAATAAAAGACATACAAATTAGAAAGAAAGAAAAAGAAAGAAAAAGAAAAAGAAAGAAAGGAAGAAGAGAAAAAGAAAAAGAAAGAAAGGAAGAAGGAAGAAATGCATAGCCAAGGGCTCCAAAATTTCAAAGTTTAATTGGTTAGTCAATTTAGTCTATTTTTCTTGTAATTTGTATGTTTTTGGAATCTCGGTACCTAGGAATAACCGACCCATGTTGAAATTTTAACATTGATTGAGTTTTTAAAGGTATTAATGTTGAATAATTTTAGTATTAGGGATTAAATTGATAGATTTTTCAGCTAGATATGAAAAAGGATTAAATTGTAGAATAAATTCTAAATTTTTAATAATAGGGACTAAATTGTAAAAGATTTAAAATTTAGGGTTTTAAGTGAAAATAGAGTGTTAAATTTAGTTTAAAGTGCAATTTGTATGAAAATATAGAATTAAATATGAAGAATAAAAATTAGTCTCGGTTTAGGGACTAAATTGAAATTTAGGCAAATATTGAGTAAAAATTTAAATATTCAATATGAAATTGAATTGTGTTGTATTGATGAATTTTAATTGTTTTAATTCTGTAAAAAAGGGGACAGATAAAATCGATGTGGAATACTTAGAATTCACGGTTTGTATTTCTATAATCCACATTGAGTTGTTAATTGTTATAATTCAATTTAATGCATATGATAAGTGTTGAGGTGAGTAATTGACATTTTGATAATAGATTGAAATGGACTTAATTGGTAGATACATATTGAATGTATTGATTATTGAATTGAAATGAATTTATGTGTTAATGTGACAGTTGGATATTGATTATTGTCGAAACCAAATTTTGTTTTGAAATCGTTGACTTTTTATTTGAAAATGAAAAGGAAAACAAAAGTGGGAGTCACCACCAATATTTTTTTTATGAGGTGTGATCAGGTCACCTTGTGATTGATCATTTTAATAAAATGTTTTGATTTACTAAAACAAAAATTTTGGTCTACAAAATTCGAGAAAACGGGTTTGGGAGTCAATTACGTACAAGGAAGGATTAGCACTCTCGTAATGCCCAAAACTGGTACCTAATTGATTAATTAACGTCTTAACGTCGAAAGTCAAAAACTTGAAAAGAATTTAAAATATGATCTTTTTTATTAATGTTAATTTAAAAAAAAATGTTTGAATAAATTGAAACGAGCATTAAAGCCCTCTCGTCTCGAGATAACAAAATGTCACATCCCGTAAGTTAAGACACGACATTTGAACCCTCGAAAATAAGCTTGTCTTTTCATTGTTTTATTTTAACCGTTGTACTTTGATTTTTTTTAAAAGGGTATTCGATTGTTTAGATTCAATGAGAAAAATCGAAACCCCGTAAGTTAGGGCACGACCTTCTCGAGTTTCTAAACACAGAATGTTGCTTTTATTTTTATTCAAAATTCATATATTTTAAAATTGGAAAGGATATTTGGCTATCTAGATTCAATGATAAAAAAATCGAAACCTCGTAAGTTAGGGCACGATTTTCTCGAGTCTCTAAAATTTGAAACATTGCTTTATTATTTTAAAATTATCTTTTTTTTAATAATAACAAGTATAATGTTTAAAACGATGGGTACTTATCTTATTTAAAGCGGTAATATGCGAGTAAAATTGTTACGCTAGTTAACAACAAGAACATGAATATACTAATAAAAAAATGATTCACGATGATAACATAATTTATACTACTTAAATACTAATATGAACAATAAAAAAAATAACTAACATAGAATAATGACAATAATAATAATAATATCCAAATTTTGAAATACAATTAAAAAATAATAAGCAATTAAAATAAATAAACGCAAAGGTGAAATAAAAGAAAATAAAAAAAATTGTAAAAAAATGAAATAAAGCAAATATTAAATAAACAAAATAAATAAGTAAGTGAATACCAATAAAATATTTGATTAAAAACTAAGACTAAGTACATAAATAGTCAAATAACAAAAGAACGAATGAAACAGTTTGTAGAGAAAAAGATTACATAAACAAGGATTGAATTGAAATTAGAATGAAATTTAGGGGTATAAAATACAAATAAATAATAAAAAAACCAAAGAGGACTAAAATGTGACACGCTAAAAAGTAATGGGGCTACATCGAAGTTTGAGAGGAAATTTTGGTAAAAATCAAGAATAAAAATAAGGTAAAGGACCAAATTGTAAGTGCGAATAACAAGGAGGGATCAAATGGGCAATTTCCCTGCCCTCCAAAACGCGCAGTTCCAATGTGGACCAAAATGAAATAGACGCGAAAGTTACGGGGAAAAATTACAAAACCAAAAGAAATGAATAGGACTTAATTAAAAATAGGTGAAAAAGCGGAAGGACCCATAAAGCAAATAGACCATCCGATCAAAAACACGTGGACCCTAATTAGAGTAGGTCAGGTCGATCTGTTTCAAGCCAAAATGATGTCATTTTGGGGCTTTCTGAATGGCGCCGTTTTAATACACTATATAAGTTAAAAAAAACTCCAAAAAAATTATTTCCTCCTCTTTTTAAAAAAAAAATTCAGAAAACTCTCTCTTACTCTCTCCCTCCCCTCCAAGTCCGGCCATTGCTCCAACGCTGGACCACAGTGGTGGCCGCCGATCGCCGGCAACGACGCCGCCGTCCACTGTGGCCAAAAAATAAGAAAAGTCTCATTTTTTTGGGTTTTTTAAATTCTCGAGCCTAAAAACGCTGTTTTTTGTCAGAAACGATGAACCTCGGTCTTCCAAGGCTGCGCAAACGCAAGAAATGGGTAAGGTTTGACTCTCTTCTCTTTTATTTTTTTTGTTTTCTTATCAAAAAATAAAATAAGCAAAATAAAAACGAAAAGAGAAAGAAAAAATCCACCTTTTAAAAATTTTTCTTCTAATTCGAACCCTTTTTTTCAGGTTTCATACTCCCTTTCCAGTGGTCCAATTGCTTTTGCTTGAGTACTTTGGCTTGCTCTTCTGTCTGGCTGTTGCTCGACTTTACTTTACCTTGTAATCGTGGGCACTATAAGAGACTGATTAAGGCGTTTGAGGCAAACTACTCGAAGAAGTTAAATGAAAGAAAAGACTCACTAAATCGATGAAAGGGAGCCATTCACCACAAAATAGGGATGATCAAAATAACCGTTGAAATGAGGATGCTCCAAAGAATTACTGTTGCTTTCTCACTCCCTTTGATTATCACCGATCGCCTTGTATGACTGTCAATCAATGGCTTTCGCGCTAGGTTGTGTTTTTGTATTTCAATATCTATGTGTTCATAAAAAAAATTACATGATGATTTCATAGCTTTTATAGCCGAAGAAAATACAATGTTCTGCTTTTTTTTGTTTGCTACTGCCTCTCTACTATTGTATTTTCTCCTTTTTTTGTCTTGTCTGCAGGTATGGTGAAGGACGCTTGCTGGCACGCGGTGGAATTCGAAGGTGCTGACGTGGGATGTGGCGCTGGAGGCTGTACCTAAGGTTTCTGTTTCTGCTGTAATCCTTTAGGTTGTGGGCCATAGGATTAGGCTTAGGGCTTTTATATTTTGGGTTTTAAGTTTGGGTTTAGGGTTTGTTTTTAATTTGGGTTTCTATTTTTTACTGTTTTTGGGCTTGTAACGGACTTTTAAATTTTGGACTTTTATTTCTTTTTGTGTTTATTTGGTTTTATTTATTTTTGGTTTTTGTATGGGCCTGGGCAAATTGGGCCGATTACAGCTGCCGCTCTTTGCTCGTTGTCGTGTAACGAGAATGGAGTAAAGACTTTTAAGAATGACCAATTTTGTTTGGTCTCGTCGAATCTTGACTTCTTGGTGCTCATCTTCTTCAAGTAGTCTTGTTCTAACCCACTGCAACTTTAGGGGTATAGGAATTGTTGCTTCAATCTGCTCCACTGCAACTTCATGGAGATAAGATCTATAGCTTCAGTAGATTTAATCCAACCTACTTCGACTCTAGAGGTATAGGATTTGTGACTTATAGCTTTAATCTGCCCCACTGTAACTTCAGGGAAATGAGGTTCGTTATCTTCAATCTACTCCACTACAACTTCAGGGAGATAAGGTTTATAGCTTTAATCTACTCTACTGCAACTTCAGAGAGATAAGATTTGCTTTCTTCAGTCTGCTCTACTGCAAGTTCAGGGAGATAAGACTTGTGACTTTAATCTGCTCTACTGTAATTTCAGGGAGATAAGATTCGTAGCTTTAATCTACTTCACTTTAACTTCAGGGAGATAAGATTTGTCATTTTCAATCTGCTCTACTGCAACTTCAGAGAGTTGAGATTCGTAACTTCAACCTGCTCTACTATAACTTTAGGGAGATAAGGTTTATGGCTTTAATCTACTCCACTGTAACTTCAGGGAGATAAGATTTTCTGTGATAATTTCAGTTCGTCTTATTGCAACTTTAGGGGTATAAGATTTGTAACTTGTAGCTTAAATCTGTTCCACTACAACTTCAGGGAAATAAGATCCGCTATCTTCAACTTGCTCCACTGCAGCTTCAGGGAGATAAGGTTAATGGCTTTAATCTGCTCCACTGTAACTTTAGGGAGATAAGATTCGCCGTGGTAGATTTAATTCGACCTCTTACAACTTCAGAGGTATAGGATTTATGGTTTCTCTGATCCATTACACCATTTTCTGGGAAACATGACCTGTAGAATCCATTTCATAGGCCTATTTATGCCAAACCATTAGGATGTCATGATTGGAATGAATCAAATGCTCCTATTTGGATGTGTACAAATGATATTTGCATGAATGCAGAATGTCGTTTTTCTAGAATGAACCCTTTTTAATTCTTAGGTTATCATTGCTCGTCGTTCATCAAGGTTCTATCACTGATATGCTACCGTGCCTTCTTGTTTAGCAGGTATCTTTGACAAAAGATCTGAAGAAATAGTCATAATTTGGGCTATTCTTTCTCAAATGTTTCCAACTCCTGAATTTAGTTAGTTCTAACTAGTGGTCCTGTTTCAGGTCCTTGTACTATTTAGAATCTTTTTAGAGCAATATGCAGAACTTCTTTCATGTGACATTATAAGTCCAACAATCGTTGTTTCAATGAAAAATGCTTGAAAAAGATTATCACAATGGAAAATATGGGATTTTATTAAGAGCAGAGCTCGAAGTGGATAAATTAATCAAGATAGCAAATTTTTTCAAGGTTCAAAATGAATAATATGAAAATAGGTGCCCTCGATATCCCAGCACGAGCTTCTCTATTCAAACTTCTCAAAGGCCATTTCGATCTAGATATGTGTTTAGGATATCTAAAGTATTTTATTGATGTCCCAAGATGTAACGTTCCTCCTTGTTAATTCTGAGAGGACAAGACTACCACATGCCTATTTTCGATCAAAATTTAAGCCGCCCTTTTTCGGGTTTTCAACTCAAAACCCTTTTGGTCTCATGGCGCCCATTACGGGTTTTCGCATTGGCCTCTCCCTCTTTTTTTTTTTGCAGAAGGTCTCAAAGCGCCTTTTGCGGGTTTTCGCATCGGCCTCTCCCTCTTTTTTAGGTGAAGTACTTATTGACTGAATCTGAATTTACAGGATTGAGCAAGTTTTTACCATCCATCTCGGTTAAAATTAGCACTCCTCCAGAAAAGGCCTTCTTTGCCACATAAGGTCTTTCCCAATTTGACATCTATTTCCCTATGAAATCCTTTTGTATTGGAAGGATCTTTTTCAATACCAAGTCCCCTTCATGGAATTCTCTAGGACGAACCTTTTTATCATAAGCTCGCATCAATCATTTTTGGTACACCGAGATGAATTTTGTTAGCATTTCCTTAAGGTTCGGCTTTTTCTCTTGCTGGTAAGGTTGTTATTAGAAGCCTGAAGGTGATGGTGGTCTCTGATTCCCTTGGCCTCCCCATGAGAAATTTGGGTGGTTCCTCCATCCTGCATTGTAAGTATTACTATAAAGATTATTTTGAGATCGAGGATTATTACCTATGTAATTTAACTGCTCATTCTCCATGTTGTGGCCATAGGGTGGATATTCTGAATTGCTTCATCCACATCCATTTGTTTCGCACTGCATTACTGGGTGAACCTATGAAGAACCAAGAAAACCGTTAATTTTTCTATTCAAAAGTTCTACCTGATTAGAGAGCATGGTGATCAAACCGACGTTAAAAATGCCGACTATTTTCGTTAGCTTTGTCATCATGACTTGCCACTGATAATTATTCAGTGACATCTCTTCTATAAATTCATAAGCATCCTTAGGTGTCTTATTATTGATAGTTCCACAAGCAGCTGCGTCAATCATCTGTTTGATCGAAGGATTCAGGCCATTGTGAAACGTTTGAACCTGTAGCCAGAGTGGTAACCCATGGTGAGGGCATCTTTGCAAAAGGTCCTTGTATCTTTCCCATGCATCGTAGAGTGTTTCTAAATCCATCTGCACAAAAGAAGAGATATCATTACGTAATTTAGCCGTTTTAACCGGGGGGAAATATTTTAATAAAAACTTTTCGGTCATTTGTTCCTAAATAGTGATTGAACCTCGTGGTAACGAGTTCAACCATTGTTTAGCCTTATTCCTCAACGAAAAGGGGAATAACCGAAGGCGAATGGCATCATCAGAAATGCAGTTGATTTTAAACGTGTCGCAAAACTTTAAGAAATTCGCCAAGTGAGTGTTGAGATCCTCATCCTGCAAGCCATCAAACTGAACAAACTGTTGGATCATTTGAATGATGTTAGGTTTCAGTTCAAAATTATTTGCAGCAACCACAGGTCTAACTATGCTCGATTCAGTTCCTGTTAAAGAAGGTTTAGCATAATCATACGTAGTACACGGAGTAGGAATCTGATTTACTGGATCAGCAGCAATCGCAGGAGGTAGCAGGTTTTCCTTGTTTTCAGCCATCTCCTCGGTTGTGGTTGACGTATTGTCCTCTTTCTCTTTCTCTATGTATCATGAGTTTCGCCTTATTTCTCTTCGATTTCTTCTAATTGTGCTATAGATCTCACTATCAAACAGTAATTGTCTCGACGGGTTTCTTCTAGTCATACATTATAAAAACCTGCTAGGAATGAATAAAAGAAAAATTAGAAAAGAAAATAAAAATTTAAATTGCAAATAAAGTACAATGGCCAAAGTAATAAAAATCAAGTGTTCCTAATATCTTAGTTCCCGGGCAATGGCGCCAGAAACCTAATACGTGATATTCGCGACAGGTTTTAAAAATTTATAATTAATTGTTCTTGAAACTAACTATTATCACGATAAAGGCAAGCGTACCTATCGAACAGTAGTATAGCTTTAGCAAGACCGGATTGTCAAACCCAAAGGAACCAAGAGTACTAGTAATTACTTTCTTTTTATTATCTGGCCTAAAAATTAAGGGATTTGTTTATCTAAACTAATTAACTAAACTAAGGGGCACAAAGAGAAAATTGGGAAAAGCTTTTGGGAGAACTCGATTGATTAAGACAATACCCAAGGAAAAATTCACCTAGACTTCACTTGTTATTTGACTCTGAATCAGAAGATTTATTCATTTGACTTGATCCTAAAAATCCATAAGTTATATTATTATCTCTCTCGAGACTAATAACGTCTAACCCTAGGTTGATTAATTGAAATCTCTTTCTAATTAATGCCCTAGTGTTGCATTAACTCGAACTATGGATCCCCTTATTAGTTTTCACCCTAATCTGGCAAAATCTTATCACCCTATCTCTAGGCGTGCAATAAATCCGCTTAATTACTACAAATTTACTCTTAGACAGGGTCTATTCCTCCTCTGAATAAGAGCATTAACTTGAATCAATTTCCTGGAATATTAAAACAAGAATTAAGAACACATAATTAAGAACAAGTCAAATATTTATCATACAATTCAGATAATAATAACAAGATCTGTCAGAGGTTTCATTCCCCTTAGGTATTTAGGGGGTTTAGTTCATAACTAAGAAAGAAAACATCTCAAAAGAATAAAAATAACAAAACATAAAGAAAACCTAAAACCCCTGAATGGAAATTGAAGGGAGATCTTCAGTCTTGAAGATGAATCCGGCTTCTGAGAAGGATCAATCGGTAATTCCTTGCCTCCTACTCCGTGTGTCCCCTCTAAGTGCCTCCTCCAGTGTTTAAATAGGCTATAGAATGCCTAAGAGCCCTCAAAAGTGGCCTTTTCTGAATAGGACTATATTGGGCTCGGCAGGGACACGCTCGTGGTCAAGGCTGTTGAATAGGCACGGTGTGTAGTCTACCGTGTAAGTCGTGCTTTGATCTTGCCAAATGGACACGACCTTATGCCACGCTCGTGTGAGGAAGTCCAGGCCATGTTGATTTCCCATGTGGGTCTATTTTCTCCCTTTTCAGCCCGTTTCTCGCTCTTTTTACTCTCCTATGCTCAACTAAGTATAAAACATGAAATTAAAGAATTAGAAGCATCAAATTCACCAAATCTAAGGATAAATCATCCATAAATGCACTAAGCATGGGATAAAAATATGTATAAATTATGGTTTATCATTATTCGTACAATCAAAATCCAATTTACTGGTAAAGGGATAATGATCTCTATTTGGGGATATCAAGACTGCCCGGATTCCATTACCCGCAGCATTTGAGGCTCCATCAAAGTTTAGTTTCTAAGGATGGTCTTCTTGAGAATCTTCCTCGGTGGTTGCAACATACATCAGATCTTCATTCGGAAAATCAAAGTTCAAGGGCTCGTAATCTTCCAGAGCTCTACTGGCTAGAAAATCTGCTATTGCACTCCCTTTTACAGCTTTCTGGCTCACATAGACTATATCAAAATCGAAAAGAAGAATTTGCCATCAGTCCATCCTTCCATCAATGTTGTCGACTCCATCATGTACTTCAGAGGGTCCAGTTTCGAGATGAGCCAAGTGGTGTGATACAACATGTACCATCTTAACCTTCAGGTTGTCCAAATTAAGGCGCAACACAATTTCTCAATCGGTAAGTACTTTGCCTCACATTCAGTAAATTTCTTACTGAGATAGTATATCGATCTTTCTTTCCTTCTTGACTTATCATCTTGGCCAAGCACGCATCCCATGGAATTCTCAAATACCGTCAAGTACAGTATCAGTAGCTTATTTGGGTTGGGTGGCATTTGCACCAGGGCATTGGACAAGTAATGTTGATCTTGTCGAAAGTCTTTTGGCATTCCTCATCCCATACACCATGATTGTGTTTCTTAAGGAGACGGAATATAGGGTCACATTTCTCAGTTAACTGTGAAATGAAACGGGCGATGTAATTTAGTATTCCTAGGAAACATCGAACTTATTTTTGAGTATGCAGTGGAGGTAGCTCTTGTATAGCCTTGAATTTTTCTAGGTCGACCTCAATCTCTTTTTCATTGACTACAAATCCTAGCAGCATTCCGGACCTGGGCTCGAAGGTACACTTTCCGGGATTGAACTTTAGCTGGAACTTTCTCAACCTTAAGAATAATTTCCTTAGGACTTGTACATTTTCCTTCTCAGTTCGAGACTTTTCGATCATATCATCGACATAAACTTTGCATTTTTGTGCATCATATCATGCAATAGGGTTACCATGGCTCTTTGGTACGTTGCTTCTACATTTTTCAGTCCAAATGGCATCACCTTATAGCAAAATGTTCCCCATACGGTTACAAATGTGGTCTTCTCCATATCTTCAGGATGCATCTTAATCTAGTTGTATACAGAGAAACCATCCATGAAGAAGAATAGTGAGCAACCTGTCATGTTGTCTACTAAGGTATCGATATGAAGTAGTGGGAAATTGTCTTTCGGGCTAGCTTTATTCAAATCCCTATAATCTACGCACATTCTTACTTTTCCATCTTTTTTAGGGACGGGGATGATGTTGGCTACCTATTCTGAGTATTTAACCCCTTTTAGGAACCCAGTGTCGAATTGCTTCTTGACCTATTATTTTATTTTTAGCAAAATATTGGGTCTCATCCTTCGGAGCTTCTGTTGCACTGGCCTAAACTCTTCCTTTATGGAGAATCGATGTACCACAATATCAGTACTTAACCCGGGCATGTCTTGATATGACCATGTGAAGACATCCTTAAATTCTTGGAGTACCTCAATGAGGCCTTGTTTCGTCTCTACGGTGATATAAGCTCCTATCTTCACCTCTTATCCTTCTCCTAAACTTAAAATTTCCACTGACTCTTTGTGAGGTAGGATTTGTTTCTCATCTTGTTCTACCATCCTTAACAAATTAGGAGATAGGTCACAGTCTCGACCATCTTTAAAATCCTGAGAATCCTCCATAGAAATATCTTGCTTAAAAGGAGACTCTGAGTCATTACTAGTGTTCCTCATATCATTGATATCTGGAGACCTGTTATAGGGATGAAGGAAGTTCCAAAGAACAAAAGAATCTAAGAATAATTATTTGTATGGTATGATCATGAATGAAGAATAAAAAAATATTTGAAAGAAAGTCCAAAGAACAAAAGAATCTAAGAATAAATATATGTATAGTATGATTATGAATGAAATAGAAAGAATAAAAAAATATTTGCTCAAAATGATAGCAAAGATGCATTTTATTGAAATAACAATTTTGGACATAAACCTATTTCACAAAGGATTCTTATTACTCTTAGGCTTAGAGAAATAAGTGTGTTTTGAACATTACTCTGAATTAGCTCTAAAAACTATAAGAATCTCTTCCGCAGTCCAGTTGTTCAGAACACTTCTAGGTACATAAGGGCAAATGCCCAACATATTCTCTTTTCCAGTTCCTTCTTTGGATATGGTGTTGAAGTCCAAATTTCCTGACATTTCTTCCGTAGTTTCCTTTCTCGGTATCCTCCGTTCAGGGTGAATAATTCTTCTTGACACAAAGGTTCTGGATATGTGAGGGAATATCATTGGTTTCCATTTGATCTCCTCTTCGCTCAAACGTTCTCTCCTCCTCTCTTGCTTCTTTTTCAGCTCATTCTTTCTTTGTCTCATGTCTAGCTTAAATCCTAATCCGAACCAGTCTCGTTTGTTTTTTAGCATTAGTTCCTTTACCCTTCTTTAGAGATATCTCTCGAGTCCTTTCCCCAATAAGGCTCCTTTCCCGACTGTTAGTTGTAAGCCTATTCTTGTAGTCTTTGATATCGTAGGCATTGGGATCCTGTTCCTTTCGGTAATGAATGGTACGTTCACAAATTCCAAAGATCGAAAGGAACATTCGATCGTTTCATTGTTTGCCTCTATATATGACTTGTCACTGGTTACAGCTGCAATGATATCTTCTTCTATATTTATCATTACTAGCCGACCTTCTGTTACTAACTTCAACTTTTGGTGCAGTGATCAAGGCACTACCCCCGCTGAGTGAATCCAAGTCCTCTCTAACAACCAATTGTAAGAAGGCTTGATGTCCATCACCAGGAAGTCTACTTCGTACGTGTTTGGGCTAATCAAAAGGGACATTTCAATTCTTCCCATTACTCTCTTTTCGGTGCCATCGAATACCCTCACTATGTTTTGACATGTCTTCATGTAAAAGCTATCCACAGGTAACCTATTCAGTGTGGATAAGGGTAAGACATTCAGGGCTGATCCATTATCAATTAATACCCCTAGCAATGTATATCCCTTGCAGCAAATGGTGATATGCAGAGCCTTAGTCGATCCCATGCCTCTGGGTGGTATTTCATTATCATTAAAGAAAATGGAATTATTGGCGCTTATGTTGTTAACCAGACGGTCTAGCTTGTTGACGGAGATATCATTAGCTACATAATTTTCGTTTAATACTTTCATCAATGCGCTATGATGTACCTCCGCGCTTAAGAGTAAAGCTAGCACTAATTTGCAAGCTGGTTGTTTATGCAGCTGTTCTACAATGCTGTACTTGCTGTGCTTTAAGAATTTCAAGAATTTTTTAGCCCCCTCTTCATTCACCGGCTCGTTAACAGGCGATTCAAGTCTGACCACCTTTTCTTTCTTTTGTTCAACCGCCAAGGCTTTTCCTTTTACGGGCTCCACTCTTGCATTTTCTGAATCGTAGCTCCTCCTCCTACACGTATAGAAACCCATATCCTGGTCCTCCCTTGAAGCACCAGCCGAGTTCTCCTCTCCCGAGATCATCACATTGCAGTCATAATTTCAGGAACTCTTTTGCTATCTTTATAGGGAAAGACTAGAGATTTCTGGATTATGACCTTCGGTGCCATTTGTACTCCGACTTTATTGCTTCTTGGTCGTGAAATGATAACCACCGAGTAGTTGACTTTCTAGACTTTTATAGTCGATTCTCCTCCGACGCGCATATATTTCCTCGTTCTGGGCCTTTAACATCTTCATAAAATTCCATTTCTTTATTATCCATCATGTCTTGCACTAGGGCCCTGAACTCAATGTATTATTGGATCTCATGCCCATCTCCATAATGGAACTCACACTAGTTCCTCATCCCTTCAAATCTTTCATGTGAATCCGTTACTATTAATCCCCTTTCTACCATCTTTTTCCAAACCCATCTTAGTGGGGTTTTAACTTCTGCAACATCACATTGGTTTTCTTTCTTCTACCATCATTTATCTCGTTTACCCCTTGGTCAGCATGATTAGGTAACAGGTTTCCTGCCACATTTGCTTCTGATGGATCATCAAACTTTACAATTCTAATTTTAATGAACCTCTCGATCAGCTTTTTAAATGCGGTGCAGTTTTCAATTGAATGCCCAGTAATTCTCGCATGATATTCGCATTGAGCATTTGTATCGTACCATTTGGGATATAGAGGTTGCATAGGTTTTAGATAGAATAGGATACCACGTGTGCATCAAACAGGCTCTGTGTAACACCCCATACCCGTAACCCACGCCGGAGCAGAATACGAGGCATTACTTAACTCAATCTCATGCATACAAACGTTTCCCAAGTCACCAAGACTTGATCCAAATTAGAATTTTTTCAATTTCTACATAAAACTTCTTATTATGGGCCTATGAGCCCCAAATAGACCAATGAAAACTATTTAAGATCAACCTGGGTCCTTAAACCCTGTATAGAAAATTTGACTTTGAAACAGGGCACACGCCCGTGTAGAGGGGCAATACATCCGTGTGGCTATTTCAACATGGTTGTGTTGATGGCCCATGTGACTCACACGGCCTAAGTAATATAGGGACACGCTTGTGTGCTTGGCCCGTATCCTCCACACGGCCGTGACACGCTCGTGTCATAGCACGTGTGCAAAAACATGGACATTATGTTTCTGACGTCAACATCCCCAAAATATCACACGGCCAATGCATACGCCCGTGTGCTAAGCTGTGTCCATCACACGGCTGAGGCACATGGTCGTGTCTCTGCCTGTGTGTTTACTATCATGCATACTGACTTGAAATGTTTATGTGCAGGGGACACACGACCGGACCACACGCCCATGGGGCAAACCGTGCGTCACACACGGTCTAGACACACACCCGTGTGTCTACCATGTTGACAATATAAGGCTATTTACCAAGCCTATTTGCCACCCTTACTTACACAACCTGCATAGTAGTAACCATAATCAAGATAAGAATATCCCAATAAACCAAATCAGCCACAATAAACAACACTCCATTTGTACATTTTACTCATCTACGAAAATAACATCTTTGCATATAAATCAAAATGAATATTAGCCATCATTCAAGGCTTAATACACAATGAAGGGTTCCCTACCCAAACCAACACATTTGGCCAGTTTTCAATGACACAAAAATAGCAAAGTCTAAACCCTATACATGCCATATTCAAATATATAAATCAAACTATACCGAAAGCTTCAATTGATAGTGTGATCAATATCTCTGACTTCCATTGATCCTTGAGCTAGATAAACAGCACTATAAGAAAATTGGGAAAAGGAGAGGGAGTAAGCATAAAGCTTAGTAAGTCGCACATAAGTAAATATACAACATATCTTTACCATTCATCAACAAGTATCATAATACACAAGTGGCATAAGCAAGACTTACTCATCAATATTCATTACACCTCATATAGCATATATTGAGCTCACATTTCATACATACCATATAGGTACCTGTACCATTCACAACACGATTATACTTTCCGAGTTAACTTTAAATCATACTTTCACCATTGAACCATATGGAACATTATCAGATACTCATTTAGCCTCAAATATGGGTTAGACATCGACGCCATGTCCCAGACATGGTCTTACACTGACACATCTTGTAGCCGATGCATGTCCCGGACATGTCTTATACTAGCTTACGTCTCGAGGCCTATACATGTCCCAGACATGTCTTACACTAGCACCTGTCTCAATGCCGATGCCATGTCCCAGACATGGTCTTACACTGGCTCTCATAATGTGACCGATGCATGTCTCAAACATGTCTTACACTAGCTCACAATAACCCATATGTTATGGCATGAATATCTGATTTATTTCCTAGGTTCAAACGAGAACTCTACTATCTCTATTACCATCATGCTTTCTCAATTCCACAATCAAGTAATTCATGCTATATTAATCTCAAGTACAATTCAGCACATACATTAACATTGTAGTTGTATTATTTACAAACAACTTACCTCGGATTACCAAATGTGGCGACTAGTCGATTTAGTCGATTTGCTTGGCTTTCCCCTGGTCTAGGTTTAAATTTGGTATTTCTTGATCTATAATAGAAAAATGTACTTATTTAGCCACTTTATCAATCTAGGAACTCTACAATTCATAATTGGGCAAGATGACCAATTTGCCCCTAGACTTTTGCAAAATGACCATTTTACCCCTAAGTTCGAAAATCGATTTTTATAAAATTTCTTCACATCTTAAGTCTATCCAAACCCTTTTTACTATTATAGCAACTCTAAATTCTCACTATTTCACATATTTCACATTTATTTTACAACTTGTGCAAAATGATCCTTTTAGGTGTTTTCATGCTAACACCTTTCACTAAAGTTGGTTATAAGACACCCAAGACTCATTTTTTTACACAAAAACTCAGAAAAAATGACAAACCCTTTCATGGAAAAACCCTAAAATCTTATTCATTTTGCAAAATAGTACCCTCATTTGAAAGCTTATGCTTCAAGGGTATCAAAAGTACAAAAATATTCAAGAAAGCCATAAAAATCACTTACTTGCAAGAAGAATGAGTTGCTGAAATTTTTGAAACTCAAACCCCTAAAAGGCTAAAAAATAAGTGGTAAAGAAGAAAGAATGAAAGAAAAAGATGATAGCTAGGTTTAGGGCATTTTATATTATACATTATGTCATCAACTTACCTAATGTTAAATTTTCAACATTTTTACCTCCCATGGTCGGCCAAGCTATCACAATAGGGTCTAATTTCCCTTTAAATGCCTCTAAGTTTTATTATATTGCTATTTGAGACTTTTAGCTATCAATTTAGGACTTTTGCATTTTATGCGATTTAGTCCTTTCTCGCAATTGGACTCGCAAACATCAAAATTTACTCACCAAATATTTCATACACTTATATAAACATGCAATGACTCCAAAATAACAATAAAATAATTTATTCAACTCCGGGTTTGTGGTCTCTAGACCACTATTCTGACTAGGCCCTAAATCAGGTTGTTACACTTTGATACAGCTCCCTATACGTCATTGGTATGGGTAGGAACTGGAGCCTTTCTTCATTTGTCCTTGTGTTAGATTCTTACCTTGGGGGACCCTGATGGCTAGTAGTTACTATCTTCAGCTGGCTCATGATGATTGGTTTTGAATAACCCTTGTTATACGTGCTTGCATTATTCACCTCATTCTCTCTTTTCCTTGGGGCTGATCTTTTGGTGCTTTCCCCCACATCTATTTTATCGCTCCTCACTACGTTTTCAATCATTTCACCGGTTATCACTATATCTGAGAAGGTTTTAGTGGCACTTACCAACATATGATTGATGAATGGAGCTTTGAAAGTGTTGACGAAAAGCATTATGGTTTCTTTTTCTAGGAGAGGTGGCTAGACTGTATAGCGACTTCCCTCCACCTTTGAGCATATTGCCTGAAACTCTCATTTTGTTTCTTCTCCATGTTCTGCAAAGTGATTCTGTCAGGGGTCATATCCATTACATGACTATACTGCTTCATAAAAGCTTGTGCTAGGTCCTTCCATGAATTGATCTTGGTATGACTCAATTGGTTGTACCAATTAGATGCTGCCCCGACCAGACTGTCTTGGAAGCAGTGAATCAATAGTTGATCCTTATTAACATATCTTGTCATCCTCCAGCAGAACATTGTAATGTGAGTTTCATGGCAGCTAGTCCCATTATATTTCTCAAACTCCGGGGTCTTAAAATTGGGCGGAAGCACTAGATCTGGAACCAGGCTCAAGTCTTTAGAATCAATTCCATAGTGGTAATCAATGCTTTCCAATGCCTTGAATTTCTCTTCTAGCCATCTGCATCGGTCTGTAAGTTGTTTTGGGAGCTCTACTTTTGCCTTTTCTATTTTTGCTATATCATCAAGATCGGGGGCAACAGGATTTGCTGGATTGTCTCCTAGATTGGAGCCTGAACCTGTCGGGAAGCTTATTGGTGTCGGGGTACTTGTCTGATATTGGGGCCTGATGTTGGCGGACACCCTTTATGGATATGCATTTGATGTGCTTGGGTGTTTGTTGGGGTAAAGCTTGGAGGATAAGCAGGGTCTTTATTATCGTCCCCGGAATTGACCATAGGGTTCTTTCCTTTTTCTAGTCCTCCAGTCAGCAACTGGGTTAACCGGTTAATCATATTCTTTTGGGATTCTAGCATCTGATCCTTCATGTTTTGTTGAATTTTGGCCAATTGTTCTTGCATCTGTATTTGCAACTAATCTTGCATTTCTTTTTGAATTTGTTCTATCATTTCTAATCTTTGGTCCATTACTTTAGTTTTGGCACGAGTACCGTAATGATGTTTAGTTGATAGACTTTTATCAGTTTCCAGATTAATTGAACTAATTTTTAATTAATTAGGGTTCTTTTGTAAAATTTAATGCATATGATGCGATGTAATGCAAATACATGGGATGCAAAAAAGGGCATCGACTCTGATTCAATTCAATTTAGAACAACTTTACTAGAAAACAAATTTCTTTACATAAAATGGATTACATATATAGCTTTACATAAAGTGGATTACATATATAGCTTTGCCCTATAGCTATCTCAGACGGGACTACTTGCAGGCATTCTTCTATCGATCGAGCGCCTTCTTGACTTGGTCCGGGGATGTTGTCATTAACTCTTCTACTCCACCATCCATTATATTTGGGGGTCATCATTGGACCTACAACAAATCTTTTCATCCAGCTGGTCTGGTTCTAAGCATTATACATTTCTCGAACATTTTCTTGTAGTTATCACCCTTATATGAAAACTCGCACTGAACTAGCCCCTGGGTTACTGGTATGAATTGTCTCAATCTGTACTACCTCAACACCAGTAGAGGAGCATATCTGACGGCCCCCCAAATCCCAACTAGGGCGACCCAGTCGAAGTCCCCACACCGGTACAGAAACTTATTGGGGACCATCTAAGGGGCTCTCTACTTGAGGTCCTCTTCTTGGAGATTTTGGAGGATTGCTATCCATTTTTCCACTAAAATGTCATCCCATCTCGGTGTAGCCGCTATTTCTTTTAATGGAGAGTAATTCTCAAAGAATACCTGATAAGAAACTTTGTCTACTTTCTAAAAACGGTTGTGGCACCAAGCTAGCAATAGTTGCGCTCATCCAATGAATCTTCCTTCACTCGCCCTCCGGCATGCATTCAAAGATCTGAATGTTTCGACCAAAATTACAGTAACAGGTGTAACCTTTTTATCAAGTTGGTCAAACAAATCAGAAACCGCCTCATCTACGTGTCCCAACGCTTTAGGGAAAACCATCAGGCCGTAAATACTCAAAGCAAAAACATCAACCCTTTTCTTCATATTTGGGTGTGCCAAAATTAGATCTCGCAAACTTTTCCAGGGAATACATTTGTTTTCTCTTTTTTGCTTGATCCGAGTCGTGACCCATTGTTCACTCATTACTGTGATATTCATTAACTTCTTTACGAAGGTCGGGACATTGATGGCTCTAGAATAGGCCTTGTCAACTTGAATCTTCGAACAATGAAGTGAGGTTGTATACTCCTCCACAGTAGGCACCAAATTTACCTGTCCAAAGGTAAAACAGCTGTAGGCGGGATTCCAAAATTGAGTAAGAGCTCGAAACAAGTCCTTGTCCACTTTGATTTCTAGTAGATAGGGCAGATCGCCATAATTACAGTAAAATAGCTGCTTGGTCTCATCATCCCAATGGACCCATATCTCTTCCAATTCCTGGAAATCGTTTTGTGTCACGCTGATACGAGTGACGTCCCATAATTCTGATGTGTACCCATCTGTCAAACTATCACCTTTCTCTAATTGTGTTTTCTCTGACCATATTCAAACAGCTGCATTATCTTCTACTTTATCAAGAAATTCGTTCTCTATGGCAAGCTCTCTATTTAGTAATCGAACGTGAATCTACACCTTTTTTATGATGGAAATGTCATGCAATCACAATTAAAGCAAAACAAAACAAGTCAGTACATTTTATATAAAATTAAAAATTTAAAGTAAGTAAGAAATAATAAAGTGCCTACTTGGTAACCACTAATGGTTCAGTGCGCCTCTACCGAGGGTGGGCTCTTATGGCTCACTATATGTGGTTCGGTTCTAAAAAAAGGGTTCCTAAGCCGGCAGATTCCTCGATCCTCACCCATTATAGGCTCATACAAACCGAGTTCAGTTCAGGGGAATACATTTCCCTATGGCTATACGAAGATGAGAATCTCACGAAGACATATGTACGGATGCATCTCAAAAGTGATTCACTACCCTCTACGGAGGTGAAAACCTCAAGAAGGACTAGCTTCTCACTCCCACTTAAAAGGGTAAGATCGAACGATCATGCAATGCAATATGCGGAAATAAACTAAAAGACATGGACCAATTAAAGCAAATATGAACAGAGTGATGAAAATTATAACAAAGTCGGATGAAATGCAACGGAAGGATCGTAAATTTAAAATCAAATCATCAATTTTCGACCAATAAGACAAGAATTAATAAAATCATGACTTGACTCTCTTATTTTGTTCCCTAGTGGAGTCGCCAAGCTGTCTAAACTAATTTTTGTTTTGAAATAATTGACTTTTTATTTGAAAATGAAAACGTAAACAAAAATGGGAGTCGCCACCAATCTTTTTTTATGAGGTGTGATCGGGTCACATTGTAATTGATCGTTTTAATAAAACATTTTGATTTACTAAAACAACAATTTTGGTCTACGAAATTCGAGAAAATGGATTCGGGAGTAGATTACGTACGAAAAAGGATTAGCACCCTCGTAATGCCCAAAATTTGTACCTAATTGATTAATTAATGTCTTAACATCGAAAGTCGAAAACTCAAAAAAAATTTAAAATACGATCCTTTTTTATTAATGTTAATTTTAAAAAAATCCTTACATAAATTGAAACGAGTATTAAAAGCCCTTTGTCTCGAGATAACAAAATGTCACATCCCGTAAGTTAGGACACGACATTTGAACCCCCAAAAATAAGCTTGCCTTTTAATTGTTGTATTTTAAAAGTTGTACTTTGATTTTTTTAAGAGGGTATTTGATTGTTTAGATCCAACGAGAAAAATCGAAACCCCGTCAGTTAGGGCACGACCTTCTCGAGTTTCTAAACACAGAATCTTGCCTTTATTTTTATTTAAAATTCATATATTTTAAATTTTGAAAGGATATTTGGCTATCTAGACTCAACGAGAAAAAAATCAAAACCCGTAAGTTGGAGCATGATTTTCTAGAGTCCCTAAAATTCGAAACATTGCTTTATTATTTTAAAATTCTCTTTTTTTTTGAATAATAACAAGTATAATATTTAAAACGATGGGTACTTATCTTATTTTAAAACGGTAATATGCGAATAAAATTGTTACGCTAATAAATAACAAGAACATGAATATACTTATAAAAAAAACGATTCACGATGATCACATAATTTATACTACCTAAATACTAATATGAACAATAAAAAAAAGTAACTAACATAGAATAATGACAATAATAATAACAATAATAATAGTAATAATAATGAAATCTAAATTTTGAAATACATTAAAAAATAATAAGCAATTAAAATAAATAAACGAAAAGGTGAAATAAAAGAAAATAAAAAATTGTAAAAAATGAAATAAAGCAAATATTAAATAAACAAAATAAATGAGTAAGTGAATATCAATAAAATATTTGATTAAAAACTAAGACTAAGTAAATAAATAATCAAATGACAAAATAACAAATGAAACAGTTTGTAAAGAAAAAGGTTACATAAACAAGGATTGAATTGAAATCAGAATGAAATTTAGGGGTATAAAATACAAATAAATAATAAAAAAACTAAAGAGGAAAAAAAATGTGACATGCTAAAAAGTAATGGGGCTAAATCAAAGTTTGAGCGGAAATTTGGGTAAAAATCAAGAATAAAAATAAGGTAAATGACCAAATTGTAACGCGCGAATAACAAGGAGGGATCAAATGGGCAATATTCCCTGCCTTCCAAAACTCGTGGTTCCAATGTGGACCAAAATGAAATAGACGCGAAAGTTACGGGGAAAAATTACAAAGCCAAAAGAAATGAATAGAATTTAATTAAAAATAGACGAAAAAGCGGAAGGACCCATAAAGCAAATAAACCATCCGGTCAAAAAACACGCGAACCCTAATTGGAGTGGGTCAGGTCGATAATACACTATATAAGTAAAAAAAAAACTCCAAAAAAATCATTTCGTCCTCTTTTTTTTAAAAAAAATCAGAAAACTTTCTCTCACTCTCTCCCTCCCCTCCGAGTTTGGCCATTGCTCCGGCACTGGACCACAATGGCAATTGCTGGTCGCCGTTGACAGCGCTGTCGTCCATGGTGGTCGAAAAACAAAAAAAGTCCCATTTTTTTGGGTTTTTCGACTTCCAGGACCTAAAAATGTCATTTTTCATCGAAAATGATGAACCTTGGTCTTTCACGGCGACGTAAACACAAGAAAGGGGTAAGGTTCGATTCTCTTCTCTTTTATTTTTTTATTTTCTTCTCAAAAAAATAGAATAAGCAAAATAAAAATGAAAAGAGAAATAAAAAAACCACCTTTTAAAAAATTTTCTTCTAATTCGATTGTTGTGTTTTTGTATTTCAATATCTGTGTGTTCGTAAAAAAAATTACATGATGATTTCATGGCTTTTATAGCTGAAGAAAATATAATGTTTTGCTTTTTTTTTTTGCTACTGCCTCTCTGCTATTGTATGTTCTCCTTTTTTCTCTTGTCTGCAGGTAGGTGAAGGATGCTTGCTAGCACGCGGTGGTGTAGGGAGGTGTTGACGTGGGATGCGGCGCTGGAGGCTGTACCTAGGGTTTTTGTTTCTGCTGTAATCCTTTAGGTTGTGGGCCATAGGATTAGGCTTAGGGTTTTTATATTTTGGGTTTTGAGTTGGGGTTTAGGGTTTGTTTTTAATTTGGGTTTCTATGTTTTGCTGTTTTTAGGCTTGTAACGGACTATTAAATTTTGGACTTTTATTTCTTTTTGTGTTTATTTGGTTTTATTTATTTTTGGCTTCTGTATGGGCTCGGACAAATTGGGCCGATTACAATTATTATAGATTGAATTTAATTCATGTGTATATATGTGATTATATGAAAACTTAGTATTGGATATTGGTTATATCTAAAATGTGAAATTAAACCCCATTAACTGTATCGGGATGAGTCAGATATAAATGGCATGCTATAGGATAGGAAGAGTTCAGGGATTTCTTCAACTTCGAGTCAATGAAGCACTAAGTTCCAATTTACTTCGATTTAACCGATGAGACACAAGGTGTCAAATTTATATAGCGCTGGGCACAGACATTACTTCGGATTATCCAATTAGGCACTAGGTACCAAACTGGTATGTTGGTTGGATCCGTGAATCCGTCCGAGTCCAAGTCATGTTAATAGGGGTAATTAAATAAAACGATACTATGAGTGACATTGGATGATATTGTATGTGAATTGAAATTGGGATAGTGATTTGAAACTTGAAAATAAGATACATGAGTTATGTACTCATGAATTGGATATGGAATGGACAATGTCATTATTTAAATGATATGTGGATCAAATTGTGAAAAGCTATTATATAGCAAGTGATGAAAATTGAGTATTAAATGACTAATTCCATTGCACAAATAAATGTGGTTTGATATATGAATAATTATTATATAGAAATTGTGTGAATTGAGATATTGTTAAAAAATGAAATATGATAGTCATGATACTAGACATTAATATGTGCGTATAATTTAATTGTGTTTATGATATTATCTTGTCTTTAATATTCGGATTATAGAAATACCACTGAGTTTTACTCAGCGTACAGTTTTGTTTTCTGTGTGCAGGTTAGGTACTTAACTTTTCATCGCCGATTTAGCATCCAACAATGATCCCGAACTCAAAAGTGGTGATGTTTATCTTTTGTGTTAGCATGTACCTAGGATGTCTAAATGATAATTATTTTGTGAATGGTTTGTAAATAAGGTTATAAGTCTAATGTTGGTTTGGTATATACATATAAACATGTGTTAGTGTTTAAAGCCATATTATGGCATGGTAAATTGAACCAAATCTAGGTAGGTGCATGTGATTTTAAGTTGATGTTTAAGTGCTCATGAATTGGGAAAAATGGATTGAATTTGATATGTTTATAATTTGGATTTGAGTGATGCTTTGATGATATGAATTAAGGATATAAATGTGGTACCAATCAAGGTACATTGGTTAGGCACCTAGGATAATTGTTTTGACATGTTTTGAACTGGTTAAATGAATGGTTTTTGAATTGTTCAATGTCCAAGCTTGCAGGGAATGGTAAATTGTTTAAGGCACCTTTTAGTCCACACGGCCAAACACACGGGTGTGTGACTTGGCCGTGTGAGACACACGACTAGCACACAAGCGTGCAAGGCCATTTTAAAGGGTACACGGTCTGGCAAACGGGCGTGTGGCTTACCCGTGTGACCCAAGTTAGAGAGTAACACGGGAACAGACACGGGTTGGGCCATGGCCGTGTATCCCTATTTTGAACGCCCACACAGTCGTGTGGACCCTGCAGCTAAAAATTTTCTAACTTTTTCTAAAAATTTTCAAATGTTCCTGATTTAGTCTCAAATTGTTTCTAAAGTGTTTTCAAACCCTCAAAGACTTAATATGAGATTTTATGCATGTTAATGATGAATTATTTTATGATTTTTGAAATTTTTAAAATGAATGATTAGATTACGATTACTAAGTAATGTCTCGACTGTCATCCACTACCATGTGGCACACATTCTCCTTGACGATGCCGATGATGTATTCTTTTAAACTGCTACGATGTATATAAATATGAAATAAATAAAGAAATCATAAATTCTCATTGCAACTTTTATTTCTCTTTGTTACATTATAATGTAAACTATACGTTAGTAAGAAATAAAAAATTTTGGTACACCAGAATAATGAAAGCATTGTAATCAATATATCCTCTAATTTTAGAAAAAATGCTATCGACATTGATGCCCCAAAATACCCCCAACACTGAACATGTTGCCTTCGTAAGCCCCGAGTTCCTACAATACACACATAACCTCTATTGACTGTCCCTCTCTTGAATATCCATATTTTTCTGTATCCAGGTAAAATTTGGTTTACCTTGCGAGACATGGTACAGGTCCATGTTCGGTGCCAACTCGTATGGCACGCTGGACACTGGCAGCCCATGTACTCTTATCTAGGATAGATGGGAATTCAGGATTCCACACACTATGCATGCTCCATAATCTGTACACACAGTTAATGTAAGGTGTGTACTCAATTCGTAGGCTCCCACATGCGATAATTAAATGTCCACATGGGAACCAAAGTACTTGGAACCACTCACAATCGTAAGCCCTTTCTGATAGATCAACACGATATGATGCCCCTGACATGCCCTAGTTCGGCCTAGCATGCTCCGTGACTCGAAATTCTAGGTTCCAACGCTAATGGCACACTACGTACATAGTGTTCGCTCTTGTCGTATTTCACCTAATTTCTTTCATTGAAAACGTGCTTACCAAGGTATTTGGTGCATAATGTGCTTCAAATATGCAAAAACATTCATTTTGACAGGTACTTAATTTCTCAAAAAAATGTTAGAGTGTTTTCTCTAACATTTTTCTTCTTTGAAAATTAAAAACTACCTAACTCCCTCATATATTTAGTAGATATTAACCATGTTTTGAATATATTCGTAGAAGACACTACTCCTACTGCACGTTTTCGACCAAGGAATTTTATATTTTGCAATTCATCCCCTCCCCCACGTCTATAAAAGGGCTCTCTCACTCCATGCTTCATCATCCCTCAAATATCTTCTCCCCAGCCTCTTTATCCCTCTAGTATATAACATTTCTTGGTGTTAAAAATTTCAGCCGCTAAAAATATTTGGTTCATGTTCGAGGTATTCTTGAGTCGTAGGTGATACGATATCGTTCCAAGTGTAACACCCCTCACCCGTACCCAATGCCGGGATAGCGTTCGAGACATTACCAGGACTTTACATTTTGAAACGTACCAAATTGGCTCACCAAGTTTTACTCAAATTTTAAGCTTTTCATCCATGAATAACTCGTCCCTTATATAGGCCTTCGAGGCCTATGACATACCTAGAGGCAGTGCGGGACAAATTTAGGTACGTTCAATAAACCTTGGGCTCCTTAGGAAATTTTTCCTTATCATAAAGTGTCATATGCCCATGTAGGTGGGCCGTGTGGACTCACATGCTCGTGTGACTTGGGGCACGCCCATGCACTTCAGCCGTGGGCAACACTGACTTATCAACACGGCCATGGCACACACTCGTGCCGTCTGCCCTTGGACGACATTGTTTTTTTAACAAGGCCATGGTGCATGCCTATGTGGCCTACCCGTGTACAACTTTGAGCTAAAATTTTAAATGTAGGGGATACACGGCCATAGCACACGCTCATGGGAGGGAACCGTGTGTCACACACGACCTAGAGACACACCCGTGTGTCTAACCATGTGAACTCTAATAAGCTATTTTCAAAGCCTTTAGTCACCCCTTTCCACTACTTGTGCTTAGTGGTTACCAAATTCAAAGTAAAACACAATTATACACTTGTAAATAATCTTGATTAAACTAGATGTATGGAAACCTCATATCATTGGTTTCATACATGATAGGTTATTTCCCATTTAGGGTTTATGGGTTCCATGTCACTTTAATTCATCCGAAATTGGCTCGTTCATATAACTAATTGCCAACTGGTAACTACTCATCACTTGTAAATAAAACCATGCAGAAATTCGTAGGTCATAGCCTACTTCAATTAAGCCAATTTTTGTAGCCATATACAAAGAAATAAACATATTTTTACATGCCTTCATTTGGCAAATCAAATGACACATATAACAAAATACTCAAAAATACTATACATGCCATTGAACAAAACAAACAAAGTCTTTATACCAAAGCTTCTCTAGGGGATAGTGTGTTGACTCTCCAATCGTCTTCTAATCCTTTCGAGTCCTCGAGCTCTGTGAGACAGGGAAAAAGAGTGGGGTAAGCATTTACATGCTTAGTAAGCTCAAATAACTGGAAAGTAAACTTACCGAGTAATTAGCATACATCCATATTTAAATCATGAAATCATCAATTATGAAACGATTCCCTATCACGTGCACTCAATCAACGAGTTAGTTACATAACAAAGCATCATGTAACTTATGTAGATGAGCTTATCATTCATCATCTTATTGACATACATCATATTAATCCCGTTGAGTTTCTAGGAAATCTCGATGGAATACCCATTATCCGTTAATTCTTACGAATGATCATTTCACATATATGCACTCCCGCGAACCTCACATCTCATGGTAGGATTACCAGTCCAGGCTAAATCCCCCATATCATGAACTCATAAGGTGATGTCGGGATTACCAGTCTAGGCTAAATTCCCTATAAGGACAAACACCCTTAATGAGCTCGAATCTGAATTACTAGTCCAGGCTAAATTCAGACCCTAATTGGATTACCTGTCTAGGCTAAATCCATAATGCACACATATTCTTCGGAAGCCTTGATCATTCAAGGAACACCCGTCCGGGCTACATCCTTTTCATACTTGAGATCACGGATTACCTGTCCGGTCTAAATCCTTACTGCAACACATGCGGGATCTCTTTACACATATCAATGAGGGTTTATCCATCGAATTCCTTTTGTCAACCTCATTCGAGACATTTTTCACATGTTACCATCAAATATGCATTTCTATGATATTTCATGCTAATAATAAATGCAATCATCATGCATTCATAAATCATTCAATTATGCATATTAGGGGTTTACTTTAAGTTATCCGAACTTACTTGGTATTCTTTTCGGAGTTGTGTTTCGGTTATTCCAAAACCCTGCGTTTACCTCGATCGACCTCTGGAATTTTTTCCTCGGGGTCTATAACAACAAAATTAATTCATTAATACACTACATTATACATTTCAAACTTAATATCTACCCCGGTCCAAATGACCATTTTTCCCCTAACCTTTCACATTTTTACGATTTAGTCCCTAGGCTTGTATAATGAAACACATGCACTTTCTATCTTACCCAAGCCTAGCCGAACACTTTTCTTTCTTATGGTAGCCCACATTTTCCATTATTTTCTCATTTCTACCACACATTTACATCTTTTGCAAAATAGTCCCTTTAAGGGTTTTTCATGAAAATCAACTAAAAAAAGATGTTTAATACATATTCATCTTTCATATTCCTCCATAATCCATCAAAATACAAGCAACTCATGTATGGGTAAATTTTTAAACATGAACCCTAGCATGAAATATGGGTAAAAATGGAGAGAGCAAGCTAACGGGATTTCAAAAATACAAAGATTATGAAAAACGGGGCTTGGGAGCACTTACTATTGAGCTTGGAAAGCTTGAAATCCCTAGCTATACAAACCCTTGAAGTTTCGGTTGGACAAGGAAGAGAATGGGCTAATTTTGGTTCATTTTTCCCATTTTATTTCATTAAAATACCAAATGACCAAAATGCCCTTAAGCCCTTTCCTTAAAATTCCATCCATGCAAGCCCATTTTTGTCCAAAAACTTAGAATTTGGGCAAATTGCTCTCCAAGACCTTCTAATTCATAACCCAAAGCAATTTCATACAAATTGCTTCTAGAATTCAAGTTTTGCAATTTATTCAATTTAGTCACTAATTTCCAATTGAACACCTTACTCAAAGAATTTCTTCATGAAACTTTAAGACATGCATATACTCATATTCTAGGCCTCATAATAATAATAAATTAAATATTTTGATGTCAAATTTGTGGTCCCGAAACCACCATTCCGACTAGGCCCTATTTCAGGATGTTACAATTCTCCTCCCTCGGGACTTTTGTCCTCGAAAGTCTTACCAGGAAATAGATTCGGATATTGACTTCTCATGGTTTCTTCCGACTCCCATGTAGCCTCTTCTACACCATGTCGATGTCATAAAACTTTTACTAGAGCTACATATTTATTACTCAACTGTTTAACTTCACGAGCCAATATCTTAACCGGTTCTTCTCCATAAGTTATGTCCGATCGAATTTCAATCTCAGTCGGTGAAATTACATGAGAGAGATCTTATCGATATCTCCTTAACATGGATACATAGAACACGTCGTGAATTTTTTCCAATTCAGGTAGCAACGCCGAACGATAAGCTAACGGTTCAGCTCTTTCGGTGATCTCATACGGTCTGATAAATCGTGGACTCATTTTACCTTTCTGACCAAATCTCAATACCTTTTTCCATGGAGATACTTTTAAAAATACTTTATCTCCAACTTGAAACTCAATTTCCTTTCTTTTCAGATCAGCATAAGACTTTTGCCTATCTGATGCCGCTTTTAAACAATCCCGTATCACTTTTACTTTTTATTCAATTTCTTTAATCATATCAACTCCATGAATCCGATTTTCCTTGAGTTCTATCTAGTACAATGGAGTTTGGCACTTCCTGCCATACAAGGCCTCATAAGGCGCCATCTTCAAACTTGTTTTGAAACTATTTTTGTAGGCAAATTCTACCAATAACAGGTATTTTTCCCAACTACCCTGAAATTCGAGGATGCAACAACGCAACATGTCCTCGAGAATCTGAATCATCCGCTCAGACTGGCCATCGATTTGAGGGTGAAAAGTTGTGCTAAAGCTCAACTTTGTACCCAAGGCTTCTTGTAATTTCTTCCAGAATCTCGAAGTGAACCTCGGATCTCTGTCCGAAATAATCGACAGTGGTACTCCGTGCATTCTTACTATATAAGAAATGTACTAATCGGCCAATATATCAAGAGAATAATTCGTCCTTACCGGGATGAAATGAGCCGACTTTGACAATTTGTCCACTATAACCCATATGACATCTTTCTTTTTCGGAGTTAAAGGTAATCCCGTCACGAAGTCCATGGTAACTTTGTCCCACTTCCATTCGGGGACTATTACAGGCTGTAACAAACCTGAAAGCACCTGATGTTTAGCTTTAACTTGCTGACATACCAAGCATTTCGATACAAATTTAGAAACATCTCTGTTCATGTCGTTCCACTAGTACATCTTCTTTAAATCGTTGTACGTCTTGGTACATCCCGAGTGAACAGACAAACGATTGTTATGTACTTCTTACAAAATCTTCTGAATAATTTCATTGTCTTTGGGTACACAAACCCTATCTCTAAATATTAAACATCCATCAGGACTAATTCGGAGATATGACTCAACACCAGGCTCACATTGAGCTCTTTTTTCTTGCAAGTCATCATCATCAAGCTGAGCATCATGAATTTCCTGCAGAAATGTTGGCCTAGCCTCCAACTCGACTAGAGCTCAACCATTATCAAGAAATGTCAAACGAGTATCCATGGCTCTCAAAGCATACAGAGATTTTCTACTCAATGCATCGGCGACCACATTCGCCTTTCCCGGGTGATTGTCTATAATCAGATCATAATTCTTAATTAATTCTAACCATCTCTACTGTCTCAAATTTAATTCTTTCTGAGTCATCAAGTATTTCAAACTCTTGTGGTCCATGAATATACGGTAAGTCTCGCCATACAAATAATGCTTCCAAATTTTCAAGGCAAAAACAATAGCGGCAAGCTCAAAGTCGTGGGTTGGATACTTCTTCTCGTGAGGCTTCAATTGCCACGAAGCTTGGGCTATCACCTTGCCATCTTTCATAAGTACACAACCCAATCCATTTAAGGATGCATCATTGTAGACCACAAGCTTTTCTCCCAGTTCAGGTAGCACTAAAACAGGAGCTTTGGTCAGCAATGTCTTTAACTTCTCCCAACTTTGCTGACACTTCTTTGTCCATTCAAACTTAACGTCTTTCTGTAGCAACTTCGTCATCGGAGTTGTTATCATGAAAAATCCTTTTACAAACCTTCGATAGTAACCGGCTAAGCCCAAAAAGCTTCTAACCTCGGTTACACTCTTAGGCGATTGCTATTCAATAATTGCAGAAATCTTACTTGGATCAACTCGGATGCCTTCACCCGAAACAATATGACCCAAAAATCCAAATTCCTGGAGCCAAAACTCACTCTTGCTAAACTTAGCATACAGTTGCTTTTCCCGCAAGGTCTGCTACACAATTCTCAGGTGCTTCGCATGCTCTGTCTCATCTTTAGAGTAGATCAAAATGTCGTCAATAAACACAACGACAAATTGATCCAACTATGGCCGAAAGATCCTATTCATTAAATCCATAAACACAGCTGGTGCATTTGTCAGCCCAAATGACATGACAAGAAATTCATAATGGCCATACCTCATTCTAAAAGCTGTATTGGGTACATCCGAGTCTTTAACTCGCAGCTGATAATAGCCAGACTTCAAGTCTATCTTGGAGAATACGGTGGCTCCTCTCAACTGGTCAAACAAATCATCGGTCCTTGGTAAAGGATACTTATTCTTGATAGTCACCTTGTTCAGTTACCGATAATCGATACATAACCTCATCGAACCATCTTTCTTCTTTATGAACAACACGGGGGCACCCCAAGGTGAAAAACTTGGCCTAGCGAATCCTTTATCCGTCAGCTCTTGCAACTGTACTTTTAACTCCTTCAGCTTGGTAGGTGCCATTCTGTACGGGGTAATAGAAATGGGAATCGTCCCTAGCACCAATTCAATACCAAACTCTATCTCCCTTTCAGGAGGTAATCTGGGTAATTCCTCTGGAAACACATCTGGGTACTGACATACTATCGATACGGACTCGATTTTCAGATCTATTTCCTTAGTGTTCAGTACAAATGCAAGGTAGGCTTCATATCTTTTCCCCATATATCTCTGGGCAACTATTGCCATGATTACAACCAGCGACGAACCCAATTCTCTTGATTCGACCCGTAGAATCTTACCATCCGGGCATTTTAACTTAATATACTTACTACCACAATTCACTGTTACATCATGAAGGGCTAACCAATCCATACCTATTACATCAAATTCATCAAATGGTAACAACATAAGGTTAGCCAGAAAACAATGACCTTTGAATCGTCAAAGAACAATTCTTACAGACTTTATCAACTAGAACTGATCTGCCTAATGGGTTCGACACTCTAATAATATCTTCCGTATTCAACAGGTATGTTCATACTAGACGCCAATCTCATGTAGATATATGAATGCATCGACCCCGAGTCAATTAAACCAACAACACTTATATTAAAAAGAGAGAAAGTACCCGTAATAACATTAGGAGTAGCGGCTTCCTCTCGAGCACGTATTGCATACGTTCTTGCAGGGGCTCGAACCTCTAATTTTGCAGCATCTTTAGTCACGACTCGACTGCCACTAGCACTCCCAGGGTATCTCAGAGGTCTACCTCATAGAATGGAAGCACTGGACTTCGGAGCTATTTCCACTTCTTTTTCGGCTCCTTCCGGGCAATCTCTGAGAAAGTGATCAAGAGAACCACATCTGAAACACGCATCGCTCTTCATTCAGCACTCTCCGAAGTGAAATTTGTTATAGCTCTTACACTTCGGTTTTTGATCTACACTCCCCACACTAGTCACCATCGGGGAGGAAGACTTTTGACCTCGTCGTTTAGAGCTTCTCGATCTACCCAAATATTCCACTGACAAAGTGGAGCGTTCATGCAGGCTCATGGCTTTCTTCGTAGAGAACGAGAGTGTTTTACTGCTAGACCTATTGCTCGCAACTCGAGCCTCTCTCTTAGCTTGTTTTCTTTCATTATTAAGTTCCTCGGCCCTCTTGGCTCGATCGGCCAATGCGGTAAATCTCGTATTTCCAAGATCCCAATCAACAACTTGATATCTTCATTCAGACCATTCTCGAAGTGTTTACACATTTCCGATTCAATTTGGAACCATTCAGTTGCATACTGACTTAGTCGTACGAACTCTCTCTCGTATTCTGCTACAGTCTTTTTCCCTTGTTTGAGTTCCAGGAATTCCTTTCGCTTCGAGTTCAAAAACTGTTGGCTAATATATTTCTTCCTAAACTCTGCTTGGAAGAAATCCCAAGTAATATTTTCTTTCGACACTACCGAGGATATGGTCTTCTACCAATTGTATGCAGTGTCCTTCAAAAGGGACACAACACACTTCAAACATTCCTCGGGTGTGCATGACAAATCATCTAGCACCAGTGTAGTATTTTCGAGCCAGAACTCGGCTCTTTCAACGTCATCATCAACTTTAGCTCTAAATTCCTCAGCCCTATACTTTCTAAGCTTATCTACAGGGGCTTTACCGACTCTCACCGGTGTCATACCTCGTGGCACATCCTCATCAGGTTGGTTAGGGGGCGGAGGAGGTCTTGGTATATTGGGGCTATTTCTCAGATAATCCCCAAACCATTCATCCATCAATCAAATAAGACAGCTCGGGCCTCTTCTCGGCCTTCTGACATCAGCCTTCTACTACTACTAGATACAGCTCACTGTACAAAAGCTGGAGCATGGCTCTTGGCTCCCTCGGACTCATCTTGTGCTTGATTGGAAGACATTCGCTATATTCAAAATAGTTTCAACAATTAGGAGACATCACACTATCAACATTCGAATAATGGCATGTATAACGAATTTTAACATCCTCAACGGTAGTCCTAGAATCGATTAAACCGTAGCTCTGATACCAATAAATGTAACACCCCTCACCTGTACCCGACGCCGGGATAGGGCATTACCAAGACTATACATTTTGAAACGTACCAAATTGGGCCGCCAAGTTTTACTCAAATTTTAAGCTTTTCATCCATGAACAACTCGTCCTTATATAGGCCTTCGAGGCCTATGACATACCTAGAGGCAATGCGGGATAAATTCGGGTACGTTCGATAAGCCTTGGGCTCCTTAGGAAATTTTTCCTTATCATAAAATGTCACACGCCCATGTAGGTAGGCCGTGTGGACTCACACGCCCGTGTGACTTGGGGCACGCCCATGTGACAGCCCAAAATTGACCCTAGTCGGGAAGTGGTTTCGGGACCGCTAAACCGAGTCACCGAAAGGTTTGAATGTGATGTTTATTATCTAGAATATGTAATCATCAATGTGTGAAAATTTCAAGCTTCGATTTAGTCGATTGCATGTGAATTTAGTCAATAGGACTTATATGAGAAAATTTTAAAATGTGATAGGTCAATGCATGAGGACCTATTAGTGCATGTGGAAGAAAAAGGGGACTTGCATGTCAAATTCCCCCTCCCTAATATGTAGCGGTCGGCCATGCTATGGGTGGAAACATGTCACCAACATGTTGTGTTAGTGATGTATGGTAAGGAAAATAAAATATTAAGCATGATAATTAAAATAAGTTAAAGAAAGGAATTAAACAATGAAAAGGAAGGGTGATGAAAAAAAAATGGTCTCATCCATACCCCCCCTTGTTGCCGTGAGTTGAGGAAAGAAAACAAAAAAAAAATGTGTGTTCATTCTTGAACACCTTTGGCCGAATAGAGGAAAGAAAGGAAGGGGAAGAGCTTGAGAAAATCGGCTATGGTGGTTTGCTAGACTAAGGTATGTTTGATGTTGTTCTTGAGATGCATGCATGTTTTAGTAGTTGACTTGAGTTCTAAAAACCCATGGTTCAATTTTGTGGATTGATGATGATTTTGTGTTTTGCCATTGATGAGTGCTTGAGCTTTTTGATAGTTGTTGATGAAAAGTGAAAGATATGTTAAAGATTAATATGTTTTGTGTTGAAGTTTTTGGTGATTTTGAGTAGTTAGAGCTAAATTACAAAAACAAATTTTTGAAGGACTCAAAGGTGAAATAAATGAGATGTATGGACTTATATGGGCACTAGGAAGATTCGGCCCTTAAGGAGTGTGACCAAACTTTGTGTGTTTTGTGTTTTGTGGAATAAAGACTAAATTGTGAAAGTGCGAAATATTAGGGGTAAAAATGTAATTTACCCATTTATGCGTTATTAGACTAAATTGAATGAAAATATGTTAAATTAAGGCTTGGCAAGCTAGCTATTAAGGTGAAATGCTAATGTTAGTATTTGATTCGGTAATAATCTGTTTGGGGACAGCAGCAGTAAGGTGATTTTGGAAAATCGCCATAATTTGTAGGAGTTGAATTAGAAGCTGAGTGAATTATGCCATTAAAGCTTGAAGAGTCTATTTTCTTACAAAAGAAACTATGAAAACAAAAGAGTTACCGATCTTGAGATATTTGAAGTATTGTGGGGCTGAGTCAAAATGACTACTAGATTCCCTGTTCTGTTTTTAGAAAATCATTATAAATTGTACAAAAATGATTATAAGATAAAATTTATATGCTTAGACTCCTTAATGAGTCTAGTTTCAAATGAGATCAAATACAACACATTTTGAATTCTGTAAAATGAGAAATTTGATTCGTAGTGAAGAGTGGTCAGAATAGTCAAACAGTGAAACAGGGGAAACTTTAAGAAAAATCTGGTATTGATTGGCCAAGCCAAAAATTCTGAAAATTTTATGGATGGAAGATATACGAGTCTATATTCAGGGAAAATTAACGGCTAGTGATTTGGAGTTTTGTAGCTCCAGTTATAAACAATTTAGCGACTACTGCTCAGGAAAACAGCTCGTAGTGAATATGTGATTTTGTTGTAAACATTAATGAAAATTTGCCAATGAGTTATTTATTGACTATTATAAAGCTTACTATAATCTATGTGTGTGAAAGTCAAATCAATATATATATTATTCTGAAAGTAATACTTGAATAGTCGATTAATGACTATTTTAAATTATTGATTTGGCTCAAGGAGTTAAAGGAGGTGAATCGAGTAAAGGCAAAGAAAAGGTTATCGAGTAGTCGAGTTGGAACCGTCTTACCCAACACGAGGTAAGTCATTAAGCATGTAGTTGGTATTATTTCAAATGGTCATAATGTGTATGTATTGATGCGAATGGAATGAATAAATATACATATATATATATGTGCATGTACGTATGTGATGATGAAATCGTTGAATGAAAGAAAAGAGGTAAGATGTACTGAGTTGTTGATCTCGGCACTAAACGTGCGGGATAACCATTTATGACCATGAGATTGGCGCTAAGTGCGCGGGATTAAATTGTACAGCACTAAGTGTGCGATTTGACTATGTTGCACTAAGTGTGCGAAATGAATATGATGCACTAAGTGTGCGAATTGACCATGCGGCACTAAGTGTGCGAGTTTGACTATGTAGCACTAAGTGTGCGATTTGATTATGTAGCACTAAGTGTGCGAGTTGATTATATAGCACTGAGTGTGCGGACTCGATATACATTCGTGAATCATTATGGACACTATGTGTGCGACACTATTGAGTCGATCGCGGACAGCGGATCGGGTAAGTGTCTTGAGTACATGGCTAATAGGTGCTATGCTTATACTTGGTGTTGAGCTCGGTAAGTTTGAACCTATGTGACAAATATACTTGAAGTCACGTACATAAAATTTATCGTAGGATGAGTGAAAGGCCGTTTAGTCGTTTGATTGTAACGAAAATAAATTGATTTATGAAAATGCTTCAATGTCCTATTGATGAGTATATGGAATGTGAATGCATGAATTGATATGAAATTGAATTGATAGGTTGGAGGAACTATGGTATGGTTCGGAATGGATGGAGTAATTAGCCTCGTTCCATTTTGTTTTCTCTTGTGATAATGTTATTGATGGATGGTAGTGCATAGCTTATGACTTACTGAGTTATAAACTCACTCGGTGTTTCCTTGTCACCCATTATAGGTTGCTTGGACTCATCTATTTTTGCGTGGTCGGGCCGTCATCGAAGTCATCACACCGGATAGCAAGTTTTGGTACTTTCTTCTTAGTTGGCTTAGAAGAACATTTTGGCATGTATAAGCTAGTACGTTGTGTTTGAATTATGGCATGTAAACTTTAAGCCATGCGAAAATGGCACGAATGTTCGATTGAGTTGGATCAAGGGTAGGCATGAAATGGACCTAGTTACTTTCGTAACAGATGCTGGCAGTAGCAGTGTCATGAGATTGAAAAATCACTAAAAATAGTAGGAGTGGAATTAATTGATGAATAAATTATGTAATCGAAGCTCGATGAGTCTGCTTTCATGAGGAAGTAACGAAAAGATCATATGGGCAGTATATTAAGAGATAACCAGATTTTTGTGGGACAGGGCCAGAACGGTTTCTGGATTCCCTGCTCCGACTTTGGAAATTCATTATAAATTAACCAGAGATAATTAGGGGTCGTACCATATATGTACAGATTCCACTCTGAGTCTAGTTTTCATAGAAACAAACGGCATCAGTATTGAAGCCCCGTACAGGGAGATATTCAAGTCGTAATGGGAAAAGGTCAGTGTAGTCGACCCCTGCAACTTGGGGAACTTTGACTAATAAACTGTACTAATTGGCCCAACCAAAAATTCTAGAAAAAATACATAGATGGGCACATGAGTCTAGTTTCTGGGAAAAATTACGAAACTGATTTTCGAGTTACGAAACTCAAGATATGATTTTTAAAACGACTAGTACACAGGTTGGGCAGTGTCTGGAAAATAAATTTTGTAAGGGGTTAAAGCCAGTTAACACCTCGTGTTCGACTCCGGTGTCGGTTTCGGGTTCGGGGTGTTACATTTTATTGGTATCAGAGCCATGGTTTAGTCGGTTCTAGGACTACAATAGCGCGTATGAGTCTAGCTATACATGCCGAATGTTAATGTTTAAATGTGTGATGACTTCCGACGGTTGAAATGTTTTTGTTTTGATTAGTAAATGGACCCCGGTGAAGAAAGAACCCTAGCGGATGACGTTGAGAGCATAGCGGCTGCTCCTGCACAAGGGACGCCGCTTGTTGAACCTCAGTCATCTGCGAATAATCAAGGTGAGGGGGCTAAACAAGCCTTCTTTACCATGATGAATGAGTGGGTCGCGCAATATGCCCGAACCAACCCGGCTGTCCAACAATTCCCGAACTTGAATAATCCACCCCAAGAGCCTGTAATGCCATCAGTCGTTGATCCTGTGAGGCTGAGTAAGCCACCTGTAGACTTGATTAGGAAGCGTGGGGCCGAGGAGTTCAAGGCCATAGTAACTGATGATGCCGAAAGGGCCGAGTTCTGGCTAGATAACACCATTCGGGTGTTCGATGAATTGTCATGTACACCCGACGAATGTCTAAAATGTGCTGTATCTTTGTTGCGAGACTCAGCCTACTATTGGTGGAGGACCTTGATTTCCATAGTCCCGAACGAGCGAGTAACTTGGGACTTCTTTCAAATGGAATTCCGGAAGAAATTTATTAGCCAACGGTTCATTGATCAGAAGCGTAAGGAGTTCTTGGAACTCAAGCAAGGCCGTATGACTGTATCTGAATACAAACATGAATTCGTAAGACTCAGTAGGTATGCCCGGGAGTGTGTAGCTGACGAGGTTGCTATGTGCAAAAGATTCGAGGAAGGATTGAATGAAGATTTAAAGCTACTAATGGGTATTTTGGAAATAAAAGAATTCGTAACACTAGTCGAACGAGCCTGCAAGGCGGAAGAACTTGGAAAGGAGAAGAGGAAGGCTGAATTTGAAGCTAGAGATTATCGTAAGAGATCGACGGGTAAAGCTCCGTTCTCAGCTGTAAAGAAGTTCAGGGAGGACATTAAGAAGTCGAGGGCGACTGCGGGAATTTCCATCAGGGCAAGACCATCGATGGGCTCCCGAGCTACTTCGGTAGCTAGTGTGGGCAATAATCGTCACGAGAAACCTGAATGTCCCCAATGTGGAAGACGACACCTAGGTGAATGTTGGGGCAAGTCTACTAGCAGGGTCTGTTACGGATGCGGTTCGAAGGACCACCTCATTAGAGATTGCACGGAGCTGGATGAGAAGAATAAGATTCAAGGTGCAAGACCTAGTGGAGTGACATCTAGGGGTAGACCACCGAGAATTTTAGGAGGCAGGGGTGGTAGTCAGAGGGGGGCTTCTGATACGGCCGATCGAGCCGAGAACCGTACTCCTGCTAGAGCATGTGCCATTCGCGCACGAGAGGAGGCATCCTCCCCCGACGTCATCACTGGTACCTTCACTCTCTTTGATACTAATGTGATTGCATTGATTGACCCTGGTTCTACTCATTCATATGTATGCGAAACCTTAGCAACCAGTAAGACTCTACCTGTTGAGTCTACTGAGCTCGTAATTCGAGTATCAAACCCTTTGGGTCAATGCGTACTTGTTGATAAAGTGTGTAAGAGATGCCCTCTAATAATCCGAGAATCCTGTTTTCCGACCGATTTGATGCTTTTGCCGTTCGACGAGTTTGATGTTATTCTTGGGTTGGATTGGTTAACCGCGCATGATGCGGTTGTGAATTGCAAAAGCAAGACTATCGATTTGAGGTGCGCAAATAACGAAATAATCCGAGTTGAGTCTGCGGACTTAAGGGGGTTGCCAGCTGTAATATCGGCAATGTTGGCCCAGAAATATGTAAGGAAAGGGTGCGAAACGTACCTCGCGTATGTACTTGATGACAAGGAGTTAGAAAAGAAACCCGAATCGGTGCCGGTGGTTTGTGAATACCCGGATGTTTTTCCTGAAGAGTTACCGGGTTTGCCACCTGTTCGGGAGGTAGAGTTTGGTATTGAGCTTGTACCTGGAACTACGCCTATTTCGATCGCTCCGCATCGTATGGCACTAACCGAGTTAAAAGAGTTGAAAGCTCAGTTGCAAGAATTGACGGATAGAGGTTTCGCTCGACCGAGTTTCTCACCTTGGGGTGCACCAGTATTGTTCGTGAAAAGAAGGACGGAACCATGAGGTTGTGCATTGATTTTCGTCAACTGAATAAAGTGACGATAAAGAATAAGTATCCGTTACCGCGTATCGATGATCTGTTCGATCAATTAAAGGGAGCATCGGTGTTTTCAAAGATAGATTTGAGATCGGGTTATTATCAGTTGCGGATTCGAGATTCAGACGTACCCAAAACTGCTTTCAGAACGAGGTACGGTCACTACGAGTTCTTAGTGATGCCGTTTGGGCTCACTAATGCCCCTGCGGTGTTTATGGATTTGATGAATCGGATCTTCAGGCCGTATTTGGATCGGTTCGTAGTTGTGTTTATTGATGACATCTTGGTCTATTCAAGAGATGAGACCGAACATGCTGAGCATCTGAGGCAAGTGTTGCAAATTTTGCGGGATAAGCAGTTATATGCTAAGTTCAGTAAGTGTGAGTTCTGGTTAAGAGAGGTTAGCTTCTTGGGTCATGTGGTATCCGCATCGGGTATTCGAGTTGACCTGGGCAAAATTTCAGCCATACTTAACTGGAAGCCTCCGAGAAATGTTACTGAAGTCCGGAGCTTTCTAGGGCTCGCCGGTTATTACCGACGATTTGTCAAAGGTTTCTCGATGATAGCCACACCAAGGACGAAGTTACTTCAAAAGGATGTTAAGTTCGAATGGACGGAGGAATGTCAGAAAAGCTTCGATCAACTGAAAACTCATTTGACTGAAGCTCCAATTTTGGTGCAACCCGAATCGGGTAAAGAGTTTGTCATTTATAGTGATGCATCCCTACTTGGGTTGGGTTGCGTATTGATGTAAGAAGGTCGAGTTGTGGCCTATGCGTCGAGACAATTGAAGCCACACGAGAGAAATTATCTGACCCATGATCTCGAACTAGCCGCCATTGTGTTTGCATTGAAAATATGGCGACATTATTTGTTTGGTGAGAAGTGCCATGTGTTTTCGGATCACAAAAGTCTCAAATATTTGATGACTCAACGAGACTTGAATCTGCGACAAAGACGTTGGCTTGAGTTGTTGAAAGATTACGAGCTTGTCATTGATGACCACCCGGGAAAGGCTAATGTGGTTGCGGACGCCTTAAGCCGGAAATCACTGTTTGCTTTGCGAGCGATGAATGTACACTTGTCTGTTCTACCTGACAATATGTTAGTAGCTGAATTAAAAGCCAAACCATTATTGACTCATCAAATTCGTGAAGCTCAGAAAGTCGATGATGAATTGGTTGCAAAACGAGCTGAGTGTGTTCCGAACAAGGAATCGGAGTTTCAGATTGATGATGATGGTTGTTTGAGGTTTAGAAGCCGTTTGTGTGTTCCAAGGAATTCGGAACTCATTCCGATGATTTTGAACGAAGCCCATTGTAGCCGAATGTCAATTCACCCGGGGAGCACGAAAATGTACAACGACTTGAAACGTCGGTTTTGGTGGCATGGTATGAAACGAGACATCTCCGACTTTGTTTCGAGATGTTTAATATGTCAACAAGTGAAAGCGGAACATCAAGTGCCTTCAGGGTTACTTTAGCCGATCATGATACCCGAGTGGAAATGGGATCGAGTCACAATGGACTTTGTGTCCGGACTGCCATTGTCAGCAAGTAAGAAGGATGCGATTTGGGTTGATGTTGATAGGCTGACTAAGTCGGCTCACTTTATCCCCGTGCGTACGGATTTTTCATTGGATAAACTAGCCGAATTGTATGTTTCACAGATTGTGAGATTACATGGAGTACCTATTTCTATCGTGTCGGATAGAGATCCGAGATTCACCTCGCGATTTTGGGAGAAATTGCAAGAAGCTTTGGGTACCAAGCTGCATTTTAGCACCGCTTTTCACCCCCAAACCGATGGTCAATCCGAGCGGATAATTCAGATGCTTGAGGACATGTTGAGATGTTGCATCCTCGAGTTTAGTAGTTCATGGGAACAATATTTACCTTTGATTGAATTCGCTTACAACAATAGTTTTCAATCAAGTATTAAGATGGCACCTTACGAGGCTTTGTACGGGCGTAAATGCCGCACACCATTGTTTTGGACTGAGCTTGGTGAAAGTAAAATTTTCGGAGTTGATTTGATTAAAGATGCCGAACAGAAAGTAAAGGGGTTATGGCTCGAACACGGGATCGAGGAAGCTACTTGGGAAACCGAGAGCTCGATGAAAGAACGATATCCAAACCTATTTACCGGTAAGATTTTCGGGGACGAAAATTTCTTAAGTGGGGGAGAGTTGTGACAGCCCAAAATTGACCCTAATCGGGAAGTGATTTCGGGACCGCTAAACCGAGTCACCGAAAGGTTTGAATGTGATGTTTATTATCTAGAATATGTAATCATCAATGTGTGAAAATTTCAAGCTTCGATTTAGTCGATTGCATGTGAAATTAGTCAATAGGACTTATATGAGAAAATTTTAAAATGTGATAGGTCAATGCATGAGGACCTATTAGTGCATGTGGAAGAAAAAGGGGACTTGCATGTCAAATTCCCCCTCCCTAATATGTAGCGGTCGGCCATGCTATGGGTGGAAACATGTCACCAACATGTTGTGTTAGTGATGTATGGTAAGGAAAATAAAATATTAAGCATGATAATTAAAATAAGTTAAAGAAAGGAATTAAACAATGAAAAGGAAGGGTGATGAAAAAAAAATGGTCTCATCCATACCCCCCCTTGTTGCCGTGAGTTGAGGAAAGAAAACAAAAAAAAAATGTGTGTTCATTCTTGAACACCTTTGGCCGAATAGAGGAAAGAAAGGAAGGGGAAGAGCTTGAGAAAATCGGCTATGGTGGTTTGCTAGACTAAGGTATGTTTGATGTTGTTCTTGAGATGCATGCATGTTTTAGTAGTTGACTTGAGTTCTAAAAACCCATGGTTCAATTTTGTGGATTGATGATGATTTTGTGTTTTGCCATTGATGAGTGCTTGAGCTTTTGATAGTTGTTGATGAAAAGTGAAAGATATGTTAAAGATTAATATGTTTTGTGTTGAAGTTTTTGGTGATTTTGAGTAGTTAGAGCTAAATTACAAAAACAAATTTTTGAAGGACTCAAAGGTGAAATAAATGAGATGTATGGACTTATATGGGCACTAGGAAGATTCGGCCCTTAAGGAGTGTGACCAAACTTTGTGTGTTTTGTGTTTTGTGGAATAAAGACTAAATTGTGAAAGTGCGAAATATTAGGGGTAAAAATGTAATTTACCCATTTATGCGTTATTAGACTAAATTGAATGAAAATATGTTAAATTAAGGCTTGGCAAGCTAGCTATTAAGGTGAAATGCTAATGTTAGTATTTGATTCGGTAATAATCTGTTTGGGGACAGCAGCAGTAAGGTGATTTTGGAAAATCGCCATAATTTGTAGGAGTTGAATTAGAAGCTGAGTGAATTATGCCATTAAAGCTTGAAGAGTCTATTTTCTTACAAAAGAAACTATGAAAACAAAAGAGTTACCGATCTTGAGATATTTGAAGTATTGTGGGGCTGAGTCAAAATGACTACTAGATTCCCTGTTCTGTTTTTAGAAAATCATTATAAATTGTACAAAAATGATTATAAGATAAAATTTATATGCTTAGACTCCTTAATGAGTCTAGTTTCAAATGAGATCAAATACAACACATTTTGAATTCTGTAAAATGAGAAATTTGATTCGTAGTGAAGAGTGGTCAGAATAGTCAAACAGTGAAACAGGGGAAACTTTAAGAAAAATCTGGTATTGATTGGCCAAGCCAAAAATTCTGAAAATTTTATGGATGGAAGATATACGAGTCTATATTCAGGAAAAATTAACGGCTAGTGATTTGGAGTTTTGTAGCTCCAGTTATAAACAATTTAGCGACTACTGCTCAGGAAAACAGCTCGTAGTGAATATGTGATTTTGTTGTAAACATTAATGAAAATTTGCCAATGAGTTATTTATTGACTATTATAAAGCTTACTATAATCTATGTGTGTGAAAGTCAAATCAATATATATATTATTCTGAAAGTAATACTTGAATAGTCGATTAATGACTATTTTAAATTATTGATTTGGCTCAAGGAGTTAAAGGAGGTGAATCGAGTAAAGGCAAAGAAAAGGTTATCGAGTAGTCGAGTTGGAACCGTCTTACCCAACACGAGGTAAGTCATTAAGCATGTAGTTGGTATTATTTCAAATGGTCATAATGTGTATGTATTGATGCGAATGGAATGAATAAATATACATATATATATATGTGCATGTACGTATGTGATGATGAAATCGTTGAATGAAAGAAAAGAGGTAAGATGTACTGAGTTGTTGATCTCGGCACTAAACGTGCGGGATAACCATTTATGACCATGAGATTGGCGCTAAGTGCGCGGGATTAAATTGTACAGCACTAAGTGTGCGATTTGACTATGTTGCACTAAGTGTGCGAAATGAATATGATGCACTAAGTGTGCGAATTGACCATGCGGCACTAAGTGTGCGAGTTTGACTATGTAGCACTAAGTGTGCGATTTGATTATGTAGCACTAAGTGTGCGAGTTGATTATATAGCACTGAGTGTGCGGACTCGATATACATTCGTGAATCATTATGGACACTATGTGTGCGACACTATTGAGTCGATCGCGGACAGCGGATCGGGTAAGTGTCTTGAGTACATGGCTAATAGGTGCTATGCTTATACTTGGTGTTGAGCTCGGTAAGTTTGAACCTATGTGACAAATATACTTGAAGTCACGTACATAAAATTTATCGTAGGATGGGTGAAAGGCCGTTTAGTCGTTTGATTGTAACGAAAATAAATTGATTTATGAAAATGCTTCAATGTCCTATTGATGAGTATATGGAATGTGAATGCATGAATTGATATGAAATTGAATTGATAGGTTGGAGGAACTATGGTATGGTTCGGAATGGATGGAGTAATTAGCCTCGTTCCATTTTGTTTTCTCTTGTGATAATGTTATTGATGGATGGTAGTGCATAGCTTATGACTTACTGAGTTATAAACTCACTCGGTGTTTCCTTGTCACCCATTATAGGTTGCTTGGACTCATCTATTTTTGCGTGGTCGGGCCGTCATCGAAGTCATCACACCGGATAGCAAGTTTTGGTACTTTCTTCTTAGTTGGCTTAGAAGAACATTTTGGCATGTATAAGCTAGTACGTTGTGTTTGAATTATGGCATGTAAACTTTAAGCCATGCGAAAATGGCACGAATGTTCGATTGAGTTGGATCAAGGGTAGGCATGAAATGGACCTAGTTACTTTCGTAACAGATGCTGGCAGTAGCAGTGTCATGAGATTGAAAAATCACTAAAAATAGTAGGAGTGGAATTAATTGATGAATAAATTATGTAATCGAAGCTCGATGAGTCTGCTTTCATGAGGAAGTAACGAAAAGATCATATGGGCAGTATATTAAGAGATAATCATATTTTTGTGGGACAGGGCCAGAACGGTTTCTGGATTCCCTGCTCCGACTTTGGAAATTCATTATAAATTAACCAGAGATAATTAGGGGTCGTACCATATATGTACAGATTCCTCTCTGAGTCTAGTTTTCATAGAAACAAACGGCATCAGTATTGAAGCCCCGTGCAGGGAGATATTCAAGTCGTAATGGGCAAAGGTCAGTGTAGTCGACCCCTGCAACTTGGGGAACTTTGACTAATAAACTGTACTAATTGGCCCAACCAAAAATTCTAGAAAAAAATACATAGATGGCCACATGAGTCTAGTTTCTGGGAAAAATTACGAAACTGATTTTCGAGTTACGAAACTCAAGATATGATTTTTAAAACGACTAGTACACAGGTTGGGCAGTGTCTGGAAAATAAATTTTGTAAGGGGTTAAAGCCAGTTAACACCTCGTGTTCGACTCCGGTGTCGGTTTCGGGTTCGGGGTGTTACAGCCCATGCCCTTCAGCCGTGGACAACACTGACTTATCAACACGGCCATGGCACACACCCGTGCTGCCTGGCCGTGGAAGATACTGTCTTTTTAACACGACCATGGTGCACGCCCATGTGGCCTACCCGTGTACAACTTTGAGCTAAAATTTTAAGTGCAGGGGACACACGGCCATAGCACACTCCCATGGGACGGAACCGTGTGTCACACACGGCCTAGACACACACTCGTGTGTCTAACCATGTGAACTCTAATAAGCTATTTTCCAAGCCTTTAGTCACCCTTTTCTACTACTTGTGCTTAGTGGTTACCAAATTCAAAGTAAAACACAATTATACCCTTGTAAATAATCTTAATTAAACTAGATGTATGGAAACCTCATATCATTGGTTTCATACATGATAGGTTATTTCCCATTTAGTGTTTATGGGTTCCCATGTCACTTTCATTCATCCGAAATTGGCTCTTTCATGTGACTCATTACCAATTGGTAACGACCCATCACTTGTAAATAAAACCATGCATAAATTCGTAGGTCATAGCCTACTTCAATTAAGCCAATTTTCGTGGCCATATACAAAGAAATGAACATATTTTTACATTCCTTCATTTGGAAAATCAAATGACACATATAACAAAATACTCAAAAATACTATACATGCCATTGAACAAATCAAACAAAGTCTTTATACCAAAGCTTCTCTAGTTGATAGTGTGTTGACTCTCCAATCGTCTTCCAATCCTTTCGAGTCCTCGAGCTTTGTGAGACAGGGAAAAAGAGAGGGGTAAGCATTTACATGCTTAGTAAGCTCGAATAATTGGAAAGTAAACTTACCGAGTAATTAGCATACATCCATATTTAAATCATGAAATCATCAATTATGAAACGATTCCCTATCACGTGCACTCAATCAACGAGTTAGTTACATAACAAAGAATCATGTAATTTATGTAGATGAGCTCATCATTCATCATCTTATTGACATACATCATATTAATCCCGTTGAGTTTCTAGGAAATCTCAATGGAATACCCATTATCCGTCAATTCTTACGAATGATTATTTCACATATATGCACTCCCGCGAACCTCACATCTCATGGCAGGATTACTAGTCCAGGTCAAATCCCCCATATCATGAACTCATAAGGTGATGTTGGGATTACCAGTCTAGGTTAAATCCCTTATAAGGATAAACACCCTTAATGAGCTCGAATCTAAATTACCAGTCCAGGCTAAATTCAGACCCTAATCGGATTACCCGTCCTGGCTAAATCCATAATGCACACATATTCTTCGGAAGGCTTGATTATTCAAAGGACACCCGTCCGGGCTAGATCCATTTCATACTTGAGATAATGGATTACCTGTCCGGGCTAAATCCTTACTGCAACACATGCAGGATCCCTTTACACATATTAATAAGGGTTTATCCATCGAATTCCCTTTGTCAACCTCATCCGAGGCATTTTTCACATATTACCATCAAATATGCATTTCTATGATATTTCATGCTAATAATAAATGCAATCATCATGCATTCATAAATAATTTAATTATGCATATTAGGGGTTTACTTTAAGTTATCCGAACTTACTTGGTATTCTTCTCGGAGTTGTGTTTCGGTTATTCCGAAACCTTGCGTTTACCTCGATCGACCTCTAAAATTTATTCCTTAGGGTCTATAACAACAAAATTAATTCATTAATACACTACATTACACATTTCAAATTTAATATCTACCCCCGGTCCAAATGACCGTTTTGCCCCTAACCTTTCACATTTTTATGATTTAGTCCCTCGACTCTTATAATGAAACACATTCACTTTCTATCTTACCCAAGTCTAGCCGAACACTTTTCTTTCTTATGATAGCCCACATTTTCCATTATTTTCTCATTTCTACCACACATTTACATCTTTTACAAAATAGTCCCTATAAGGGTTTTTCATGAAAATCAACTAGGAAAAGCTGTTTAATACACATTCATCTTTCATATTCCTCCATAATCCATCAAAATACAATCAACTCATGAATGGGTAAATTTTTAAACATGAACCCTAGCATGAAATATGGGTAGAAATGGAGAGAGCAAGCTACCGGGATTTCAAAAATACAAAAAGCATGAAAAACGGGGCTTGGGAGCACTTACTATTGAGCTTGAAAACCTTGAAAACCCTAGCTATGGAAACCCTTGAAGTTTCGGCTGGATAAGGAAGAGAATGGGCTAATTTTGGTTCATTTTTCCAATTTTATTTCATTAAAATACCAAATGACCAAAATGCCCTTAAGCACTTTCCTTAAAATTCCATCCATGCAAGCCCATTTTTGTCCAAAAACTTAGAATTTGGGCAAATTTCTCTCCAAGACCTTCTAATTCATAACCCAAAGCAATTTTATACAAATTTCTTCTAGAATTCAAGTTTTGCAATTTATTCAATTTAGTCCCTAATTTCCAATTGAACACCTTACTCAAAGAATTTTTTCATGAAACTTTAAGACATGCATATACTCATATTCTAGGCCTTATAATAATCATAAAGTAAATATTTTGATATCAGATTTGTGGTCCCGAAACCACCATTTCGACTAGGCCCTATTTTAGGATGTTACACCAAGCCACACACATTTCATATATAATATTGAAATGAGACCATTACTTCCGAAGCCTATCATGGGAAAGTTGGGTTTTAGGGTGATTTTTATTTGTATAGTTACGACTAGAAGTCTATGTAGAGATCTCAATTGGTGACTATTATGTAGTCATGGATCAAGGTATAGCGGAAGAGTCAGTTGACGATCGTTACACGGCCACGAACTCAAAGTTTTTGGATGCTCGAAAATGTTGCCTTATAAATATCATACAGAAGTTTAAGGGCATAATCATACGAAAAAACTGTGGGGCTTTATGCTATAACCGACGTAATTTTCTTTTTTCATTTCTAGGCAACTGATACCTTTAATCTTCCTTTTTATCAAAAGGTCGGCACCGTTGTGGACGTAGGAAGACTCTCAAGCAGGGAGCGGCTGTTCAAGTAGAGTAAAGGTGATGCTCTTTTTAGGCCGACGACAGTTGTCGTTATTGAAAAACTCATTAATTACTATAACAGTTGTCGCACCGACTCGAGTTTGACCTCTACTTTTATCAAAACATCCGGTCTCCTCCTTAGAGTCCTCTTGTATCCACCTCGGTGTTAGCTTTCAGATGAGTATGAAACATTAAATATACCAACTGGTAGGAATTAGAGAAAAAATTTACTTTGATTACACCAGAAATCCTTCTGTTTTCCCCTAAGATTGTGACTTCAATCTTATGTTTGGTATATATAAGGCACCATTTGCGGGTATCCAAAATGCTTGAACTCGTAACTGCATAACGACCATCAACTAGCCCCCAGTTATACTTGAACCCGTGACCGCATCATGGCCACCAACTGGGACCTTCACCTAGACTTTGACCCATGACCATATTAAGCATTGTCACCCCAAAGCTTGACTTTCCCAGGATGGGTTTATGAGGTAATGGTGTTATTCCACCATGACATATGTAATGTATGTGTTCTAAGGCATGTTATCACATCTCTGATCTTTCAAATATATCTATGAACTTTCGCAGTATCAATCTAAAAACCCTAACCCTAAACCTAACAAAATTAAAGGCACACTTTCCCTTTCTCTCTCAAAAAATCGATCTACTTCCTTAATTTTTTTAAAAATACTACCCAAAACCCTAATTAAAAAAATCCGCATATTTCAAGTTATAATCCCTGTTAGTAAAATAAATTTATTTATATTTAGTTTTGAGAAATGACCATTGATTTCGTTAGGTCAAGGTTTATATATGATTTGTTATTTTAACTGTAATTAATTCCATCGCTTATTTATAATTCAAAGAGGTTTTTTTTTTTTGGTATAAATTCCATTTGACAGTGCAGAAGGGAAAGCTTATAAAAACAAAACAAAATCCAAAGGAGTAGAGAGCTTGTGGTTGCCATCCGCTACCGCCAGTTAAGGTTAGGGATTCATGAATCTTGAGACAAAGAGGGAAAGTAGTCAAAATTCTCTAAACTTTGAAGTAATTCCTCACTCAACATGTCATTAGGTGTGGCGTGAGAATTTTGTGGCATTGATCACCTTCTTCAACCATTTGTAAGTCCTCTAATTTTACCGTCTCTTGTAGTTGGTTTATGGTTTTGGATAAAGAACCTTTTCTTCTACTTCATGGGTTTCTTTACTTACGGCTAATGTTGACGACTTACTTGCTCTGCCAGTGCTTCCAGAAAGTGAGTTTGGGCGAGTGAGGAGGCCATGGCTGTATATCTGATCCCAACAGCTACGCTCAACTTGTTTCCTTGTCATCCATCCTTCTGAGCTGCTGCACCTATAATAGCTCCTTTTTGTTTTTTTAACATTAAATTTCAAACAAGCAATAAGTTGAATATACTCAATGCCATGAACAAAAACAAAAACAAAAAAAGAGAGATTTTTACCTTGATGGGTTTCTGCCCAATATATCCGAATAAAGATGATGCACTACTCTATTTTTCGGATTCTTTCGGCTGAAATTAGTAGATGTGAATCAATTGTTTAATAACTACAATGAAGTTTTCCCAATGATAATATATTTAAAAGATTTATGTAAGAAATCATTATAAAGCTGGATGTATTTGGTTTGGTTATAGGGTGAGAAAGAGAATGGTAATGTTGGGTGTTATTATAGTAGAGTGGTTGAGTAAGGGTGATAGGTGTCGAATATGGAGTAAACTGAGGATCGAAAGGGTTTTCATCTAATGCTTTAGAGGTGGTTTCTGGAGAACTTATAACATCTTGCTGTTGAAAACTCTACGAAGGATCTGTCAGAGAATCATAATGAAAAGGAAATCAAAAAGTAGCTAGCATATGCCGCTAACTTAAGTAGGTACTAATTTGAATGTAACCAATGATTCATATTAATTTGCAATTAATACTGAAATCGAGATTTGTATGGGATGATGCCTTATCTGTTATTGAAAATTTTTTGTGTTATAAGTTTATTGACTAAGTTTTTTTTTTTTTTGAAAATTTAGTGGTGAGATGTCTAGCCTTTAGATATATAAGATTGATTTTTTTTATTGGCATGTGTTAGAATTAGGATCACTAATTGTATTGGATTAAAAAATAGTAGATTATTCTCACTAAGATAAGCTCCGTAAACGTAGGAAAATCGAACTGTATAAATAAACTTCCCATATTTACATTGTGCCTGTCACAGTTTTTGCAGAATTGCTCATTTTTATAGTAACTTCTACTCATAATTTGTTGTTACTATTTTCACATTTGGTACACTTAGCAATTGTTTCAAGTCAACAATTTTAATTTGGACAAATTTAGCTATTAGTCCCTATACCATGCTTAAGTTATAAATTTAGTCCTTACACTCTAATTTGGTCATTTTTAGTCTTTTTATTTTTTAAACTTTGAAATTTTAATCTAGACCAAAATGGTATCCTTTAAATTTGTTAAGTTAAATTTTGCTATTTCTAAAATCTCATAGGACAAACATATTATCAAATGTGTAATGCCATGTCAATTTGCTATTTTCACATAAAGTTAAAATAAATTTTGGCCCCTAAACTTGACAAACAAATCCACTTTGGTATTAATAATTTTTTTTGTGTTTTCACTTTGATACTTGGACTTGGAAAATAGATTCATTTTAGGACTTAAACTTGGATTTTGTAAAAGTGTGATGACGCGACAATTTGAAATTATACCATGTCACCACTTAATTTTTTTAAAAGTTTTAGTTAATGATATAGGACAATCTCAAAATTTACAAAATCTAAGTTCAAGGATTAAAATGAATCTAGTTGTTAACTTCAAGTACTAAAGTGGACCAAATTAAGCACACACATTAGAATGGTCATAATACTTACAAAAAGACAATGTTAGTTTAGTTTATGGATATCGCAACTACCATTTGAGCTAGGACTATGGTTGTTTGAACCGGACCAACCGAGATACTGGTTCGGAGAGAGGCATCAAACTGATTGACCTCAGAATTGATACGGATTGTTGAATTGACAATTTAATCATATTTTTTTTTTTTATAATTTTTAGTAATTTATTTAATTGAACTAGATGAACCAGTTGAACTAGTGAATCGATGGCCTAATTAGTTTGATCACCAATCCGATTCCAAAAACCTTGGTTAGAACTTAAATTTCAAAATATGAAAAGTATAAAGACTAAAAACGATCAAATTAGAGAACATGTACTTAATCCACAACTTCCACATAGTATGAGGCGAGGGGCAAAGTCAGAACAAATTTTTAGGGGGCTAAATGAAATTTTAATTTTTTATAATTTATATCTTTATAATTTTTAAAAGATTAAATTAAATTTTATAATTTTAATGGGCCAAAGTACAATTTATATTTACTAATTTAAAATTTTAAAAGACTTAAATGATAATTTTTTTATTTTAAAGGGGGGTTGGCAGGGCCGGCCTCCCTTAAATTCGCCTCTGTATGAGGCTAATAGCAAAATATCATTTAATGGATCTGATTGAAATTTCAAAATTCGAACACTACATGAAGTAAAATAGATAAAATTAGATATATGAATTGAATCCACAACATGGACTAGAAACAGTTCAATTTTATTGTAGAGGATTTTGGGGTTTTGAATCTGAAAATCTTATACGCCCTAAAATAATCCACCTTGAATTTTGAGTGATAAACAAAGAAGCCCATGGAGCCCAGTCACCGTTATAATTACAGAATCACCGTCATTTCAAAAAACCAATCTAATTTCGCGCCAATTCTTCTAATCAACAAAAAGAAAAAATGGACGATCTCAGCAAATCCGACATGAAATTCTTCTCCGATCAACAGCACTGTTTCGCAGACATCCTCCTTCCTCATGAGGTAACCTTTCTTCATCTACCCTATATTAATAATCTTTTTGGTCCTCTTTTGCCAATTATCCAAATAGATGAAAAAATAAATCTCTTTCAGGTTCCAGCCAGAATCCAAGTCGTTGTCCTCAATTTCCTCAAGATCTTGAGCTCTCCTGATCCGGCAATCTCCGATCTCCCTCTGGTAACTAGATTTCTCTCTTTGTTTGGTTGCTGAGAAAATTGAGGAAATATTTTCTGAAGGTTTTTTCTCCCGATTACTATATAGATCAATAGGAAGTCGAGTAATAGTAGAGTGAGTGAAGGGATCTTGACTGATGTTTCGTGGATTTTTCTGTCTCACTCTTTTTGTTCAAGATCATTGATGAAAGCCAACGCTACTAAGGCCTTTATTAGAGGTATTTGCTTTTGTAATGGTTTTAAGGTTTAAGTTTACCACTTTTTTTTTTTTCCATTTTTGTTCTAAATTAAATTGGTTCTTGACCTTATCTTTACTAAAAATGCAGTGTGGAAGGTTATGGAAATGTGCTTTGAAATCCTAATTCAAGATAAGCGAGTTACGCAGAGGGAACTATTTTACAAGTTGCTTTGTGATTCACCCCATTACTTCTCATCTCAATTGCAGGTCAATAGGACAATCCAAGGTCAATTATCTAAGTTCTTACTCGTTTATTAATAAGATAAGAAGTTTGTGTTCAGTGTAAATTTTTTTATTATCATCTTAATGCTTGAATTGATTGAGAACTTTGTGCCAAAGATGTTGTAGCATTGCTTCGGTGCAGCCGTTACAGTCTAGGAATCATGGCATCTAGAAAAGGACTTGTTGCTGGGCGCATCTTACTTCAGGTACTTCAATATCTTTCCTGCTTATTTTATTGCATTGCAAATATCATTAATCATATTGAGGAAAAGAATTGATGAAATTTCATATGCCACTTGCTTATTTGGTTTCATTAACCATGTGATAGGAGCCAAACCAAGAGGCTGTTGATTGCTCTGCTTGTGGCTCTTCTGGATACGCAATTTCAGGTGACCTGAATTTGTTAGAGAGCTTGAGTATGAAGACGGATGCCCGGTATATTGTTGTAGTAGAAAAGGTGGTTTTTTCATTGAAATCCAATCAGACATCACTATGAATTTATGATACCTACATCCAATTAAACGACATTTGCCATGCTTTTGTTTTTAAAGCACGCAATATTCCAGCGATTGGCTGAGGATAATGTATTTAACCAGATTCCAAGCATTCTTCTAACAGCAAAAGGCTACCCTGATATAGCCACAAGGTAATCGATATGTGTTCAAACTCAAAACCATTCCATGAATTTGCTTTAACCGTTTCTACCTTACTAAGCCTATTGTCATTGTAATCACGACCTTGGATGTCATTATAGATTTCTTCTTCACCGAATGAGTCGGGCTTTTCCAGATTTGCCAATTTTAGCGCTGGTTGACTGGTATGGATCGGCTACAAGAACCAAGGACTTGTTTTTTCAATTAAGCGATAGTAGTATTTCAAAGTAGTTAGCTTAGCTAGTTTCAGCACAAAATAGTACTGTTTCATTCTTGAACTCCGTTAATAGATGGGCAGAATAGACACTGGTGAACTTCAAATTTGAAACTTTCAGGAACCCAGCTGGATTAGCAATATTGAGTACCTACAAGTTTGGAAGCATAGGGATGGGCCTAGAGGCATATAGATATGGTACTTTCTTGCAGTCAGGCCATCTATTTTTTCTTCTTGTTTAAGATGTAAAAACTGAAATTATTTGTTATGGCACCATTCAGCTTGCAACGTGAAGTGGCTGGGACTGCGAGGGGATGATCTCCAACTGATACCTCAACAGTCTTTAGCTCCACTAAAGCCACGGGACCTCCAAATTGCGAGAAGCTTGATTTCCTCTACAATCTTGAGGGTTCAGTACCCTGAATCACCCAATAGATAAGATAACCTATTGTCTTCATATTTTTGAGACTTGAATTGGTTTTCCACAGGATAATTATCGGCAAGAGTTGGCAGTAATGATGCAGAGTGGTCAGGGAGCAGAGATCGAAGCTCTATATTTTAACGGATACGATTATTTAGTTAAGTATTTAGCAAAGAAAATTGTACAAGCCAATTACATCTGAAAAAAAAATAGGAATTGTTAGAGAACCATGAATCAAAACTTCCATTGATATAAATAATTTCTAAATATCTGTTGGGTTTACTCGTAAAAGAGCTGGCAGAGTTAGCATGGCCATAATAATTGGCCGATGCTATGAAATTCTTTAATATTGCCAGCATACTTTGTTGCGCGGAAGCATGTGAAAGAGTAAAATTATTGTACTGAAAAATCACACTAAGTTCAATTCCCAGGAAAGAGAGGTAGATCACGAAGATCACTTAAATACCAAGTCTTTCCTAGCCAGAATATCCCTCTATCGTAATTTAATAGCACAATAAATCACTACAATCACATTCACAAAATATGCAAAACAAATAATAAAGAACACCAGAATTTTAATGAGGTTCAGCAAATTTTGCCTACGTCCTCGGGCACTACCAAATATATTTCACTCCAAAAATTACAAGTGAAATTTACTAATAGAGAGAGAGAATAATGCCTTAAGTAGAGAATGGCAATTATGGGATGAAGAAAGTAAGAAATGGTTAGGCCTATTTATAGTTGAGGTTCAAGGATCAACTTGCAATGTCCCTATACAATTAGGGACCAAAATTGCAATTATCCCATGCCAACTTTTAACCCAACTTGCCAACCAATTTTACTTTCTACTTTCGGTGCCCACCCTTTTTGACTTTTCAAACAATGGGTGGGTTCCAATAATCTCCACCTTGAAGATTTGATTAGGATAATCTTATCTTCACACAATTCTTTCTGCCTTTGACAACAATACTTGACAGTGCCTTCTTCAACTGTTAAACTTGCAGGATATTAATCAAGTTCAAACAATGTTCGAACTTGGTTGATGTTACCACCTTGGTCATCATATCTGTGGGATTATCTGCAGTTTTGATCTTCTGAAGACAAATTTTCCCCTCTTCAATAATTTCCCGCACAAAATGGAATCGTACGTCGATATGTTTTGTACGTGCATGATAGACTTGATTCTTTACTAAATGAATAGCACTTTGACTATCACAATACACGTTAATATGCTCCTGAACCAACCCCAAGGTTTTAGCCATACCTTGTAACCAAATAGCCTCCTTTACAGCCTCTGTTACAGCCATGTACTCGGCTTCTGTGGTTGACAATGCAACTGTAGACTGTAGTGTAGACTTCCAACTTATTGGTCCTCCAGCAAGTGTAAACACATAACCGGTGGTTGATCTTCGCTTGTCCAAATCACCGGCATAGTCAGAATCAACGTACCCAATAACACCTTTACCAAGTGTATTATCCTGCTTGAACAGTAATCCAACATCCACGGTCTTCTGAATATACCGTAGAATCCATTTCACAGCTTGCCAATGTCCTTTTCCAGGATTATGCATATACCTGCTCATTATACTAACTGCCTGTGAAATGTCGGGTCTTGTACACACCATTGCATACATCAAGCTACCCACTGCATTAGAATACGGAACTTGCAACATGTATTCTCGTTCCGTATTCGTCGAAGGAGATAGTTGTGCAGAAAGCTTGAAATGAGAAGCCAACGGGGTACTTACAGGTTTTGTCTGCTCGTTCATGCCAAACTGCTGTAGTACCTTTTTCAAATACTGCTTCTGAGACAAGCTAACTCTATCATGAGCTTTATCTCTCCATATTTCCATGCCGAGAATCTTTTTAGCTTCTCCTAGATCTTTCATCTCAAACTCGAGATTGAGTTGAGTCTTCAATCTTTCAATCTCAACTTTGCTCTTAGATGCTATTAGCATATCATCAACATATAAGAGCAAGTATATGAAAGTTCCTTCTTGTAGCTTCTGAAAATACACGCAATAATCAAATTTACTTCTTGTGTACCTTTGCCCTTTCATGAACTGATCAAATCGCTTGTACCACTGCCTCGGAGATTGCTTCAATCCATAAAGCGACTTTGTCAGTTTGCAAACCCAATTTTCTTTTCCAGCAACCTTGAACATCTGGCTGAGTCATATAGATTTCCTCTTCCAAATCACCGTGTAAAAACGCGGTCTTCACATCAAGCTGAACTAGTTCAAGATCATATTGCGCAACCAAGGCTAGCAAAATCCGAATAGACGAATGCTTCACAACTGGAGAAAACACTTCATTGTAGTCTATTCCTTCTTTCTGAGCGTAACCCTTTGCTACTAATCTAGCCTTGTATCGAATTTCATTTTTATCAGGAAATCCTTCCTTCTTTGCATATACCCATTTGCATCCAATTGTCTTCTTTCCCTTGGGTAGTGTCACCAACTCCCAGGTCTTATTTTTATGAAGAGACTGCATTTCTTCATTCATTGCTTGCTTCCACTTTACACCATCAGGGTTACTTATTACTTCTGTGTAAGTAGAAGGAACATCATCATCTGTAATTGGAAGTGCATAGGCCACTATATCATCAAAGCGAGCAGGCTTACGAATCTCTCTTCTTGGCCTTCTATATGCAATTGAATCTTGTTGCTGTAGAGGTTCTTGGGTAGGAACCTCTTCATCATTTGTCCCTTCAATATTAGCTGGATCATCGTTAACCTTTTCAAGCTCCACCTGCTGCAAAGTACTACTGGTTTTGTCATCCTTTTGTGAATCCTTGTACTTCAACATGGTTGATTCATCAAAAGTCACATCTCTACTGAAAACAATCTTCCTTGTATCAGGACACCAGAGACGATATCCTTTTACTCCATCAGTTATACCCAAGAATAATGCTTTCTTTGCTCTTGGGTCTAACTTAGATTCTTTTACATGATAATATGCAGTGAAACCAAATACATGCAAAGAATCATAATCAGTAGCAGATTTACCAGTCCACATCTCCATAGGAGTTTTTTCATTTATTGCAGCTGATGGCAAACGGTTAATTAGATGACACGCATATGTAACTGCCTCAGCCCAAAATTCTTTGCCCAATCCAGCATTGGACAACATACATCGAACTTTCTCCAGTATAGTTCGATTCATTCGTTCTGCCACCCCATTTTGCTGTGGTGTATCCCGAACAGTGAAGTGTCGCACAATGCCTTCATCTTGGCATACTTGTAGAAATGGATCATTTTTGTACTCAGTACCATTATCTGATCGAAGTCGTTTGACCTTTCGACCAGAGTCTCCACCATCTTCTTCCATTTCAGAAATGCATCCAAAACTTCACTTTTTCTTTTCATTAGATACACCCATACTTTTCTTGAATAATCATCAACAAAAGTAACAAAATAGTGCATACCTCCCAAAGAAGCTACTTTGGTAGGTCCCCACACATCACTGTGAACGTAGTCCAGAATTCCTTTCGTATTGTGAATTGCTGGACCAAATTTTACCCTCTTCTGCTTGCCCAGAACACACTGTTCACAGAATTCCATTTTGCAAGAATTTGCACCTTTCAATAAGCCTTGCTTCACCAATGTCTGCAAAGCTTTTTCACCAGCATGTCCCAATCGCATATGCCATAATCTGGTAGCCTCTGAATCTACATCTTTTGTAGAAACTGTTGATGTTGATCCAATAACTGTACTTCCATTTAAAAAATACAAGTTATTTCTTCTTGTGCCTTTCATCACCGTCAGTTGCCCAGCTACTACTTTTAGTAATCCATCTCTCAAAGTGATTGTGAGCCCTTTAGATTCTAGGGCACCTAATGAGATGAGATTTTTCTTCAGGCTAGGTACGTAGCGAACATCTGTCAAGACTTGGATTGAGCCGTCGTGATTCTTCAATTGGACTGTACCCACTCACATTGTCTTACAAGCACTATCATTGCCCATAAGAACAATTCCACCTTCTAGCTCTTTAAGACTAGAAAACCAGTCCTTATTAGGACACATATGGTAAATACATCCTGAATCCAAAATCCACTCATACGTTTGACATGCCATTGCCATGCCAACCAAGCTAAAGTCTGACTCCTCATCATGCTCCGCTACACATGCATTAGAAATAGCCTTGCCCTTTTGTAGCTTAAGACAATTCTTTTTCCAATGCCCTTTTTCACGGCAAAAGGCACATTCATCTTTGGCGGGTCTCCCTTTGGACTTTCCCCTTCTACCAGATTTGCTGCTGTGTGAACGACCTCTTACTGTTAAGACTTCTGCGGTTGTATCTCTGTGATCTCTTTTATCTTTCTTTCGAGTCTCAGATCTATATCTTGGCCCACTCCTTGTCATCCATCTTGTCAGGTTTTTCTTCAAGGGCTATATCTAGCTCTTGCTGACATAAGACATCCAGGATCTCACATTGCCACATACCAAAATTATTGGTACCGTCAAATTTCTCTACTTCAAATTTTGCATTTGTCACAGTAGTCCTTGCTGATGACGATGCTGCTGCCATTTTTCTCCTCAATCCCAACTACTGTATACGTGAACAGTACCGTATACGTGAATAGTGCCGTATACGTGAATAGTACCGTATACGTGAATAGTGCCGTATACGTGAATAGTACCGTAAACGGTCGTATTCCCCAAGTACGAACCTGGCTCTGATACCAATTGTTGCGCGGAAGCGTGTGAAAGAGTAAAATTATTGTACTGAAAAATCACACTAAGTTCAATTCCCAGGAAAGAGAGGTAGATCACGAAGATCACTTAAATACCAAGTCTTTCCTAGCCAAAATATCCCTCTATCGTAATTTAATAACACAATAAATCACTACAATCACATTCACAAAATATGCAAAACAAATAATAAAGAACACCAGAATTTTAACGAGGTTCAGCAAATTTTGCCTACGTCCTCGGGCACTACCAAATATATTTCACTCCAAAAATTACAAGTGAAATTTACTAATAGAGAGAGAGAATAATGCCTTAAGTAGAGAATGGCAATTATGGGATGAAGAAAGTAAGAAATGGTTAGGCCTATTTATAGTTGAGGTTCAAGGATCAACTTGCAATGTCCCTATACAATTAGGGACCAAAATTGCAATTATCCCATGCCAACTTTTAACCCAACTTGCCAACCAATTTTACTTTCTACTTTCGGTGCCCACCCTTTTTGACTTTTCAAACAATGAGTGGGTTCCAATATACTTCTTGTCAGTTTCTGCATATACAGGTTGCTAAAAGAATATAAGAATTACATTTTTTTGTGTGTGTGTATTATCCATTGTTGTACACAATTCATTAGTTGAAATCTTTGTTTAAAAATATACCAATTAATAATTATTTTTTATAAATATAAATTTAATGTTTTAATAATAATATTTACTATTTATAATATAAAATATTAAACAATGATTTTATTACTTTTTAACTTTAATTACGTAAGTACAGTTTAAATGGATACTTTTTATCTGATTTTTCTTTTAATATTGTTCTAAAAAGTTTTGGATCATGATAACATTTTCAATGATAACTTTTTTTTTATATCAATAACCAATATTGATAAACTACATATTAAATGAAATTTACATTCGTGTACAAAAAATATCAAATTAATATAATTTTTTTAAAAATAAGTAAATTATAAAGTAAATAAATTTAATTAAATAAAATATTTAAAATATCAAATAGAAATAAAAAAAATATCAGCTGAGTTTTTAATCGATTAAAAATCTTGTTGACATTTTTTTATCTTTTATATCTATTTTATCATTCATAATCGGTATTCGTAATTACTTCTTTTAACAATGTCTTCTTTAGAGTTCAAACTTATACTTTCTTTTTAAAAATACAATACATCTTACCACTACATTTAACATTTGTTGATAACTTTTTGACAACTTATGTATTATGATTAAAAAATATTATATTTAACAAACTCAAAATTAACTTCAAAAATAAAAACTTCACTCTATAAATTTTAAAATCTATGAAGTTGCCCAAAACAAAATGTTTGGGTTGGGTTAAAATTTTGGACTATGAGGTGAAAGTAATATTTTGAAATCTAAAACACTTTTTAAACAAAATGTCTACTAAAATTTTTTTAATTCCTTCAGAATGATAAATTTAGTTTACAATTTAAAATATAATCCATAATTATTAAATTATGGCAATTAAAATAACATAATAAATTTAGACATTAACATCAGAAGTAGGGTTGAGCGTTCGATCAAATCGAAAGAAAAAATTTCAAGTTGACGAATTATATTTTATCATCCTAATTTAATTTGAAATTTTCTCGAATTGAGTTGAGTGAGATGGAATTTGAATTGAATAATATATTTGTTCGAGTTAAATTTTAAAAAATAATTTTGTCCACCCATCATAATAAAATTTGTCCACCTTAACCAAAATTTTTATTAACTTTCACCACCTCATAATTTATTTATTAATCTTTTATATACGGGTTAGCTTCTTTGCTTGCTTAGTTGTTTCAATTATTTTCAAATTCTTGTCACTATGTATTTTGGAATTAAAAAATATATTAAATGTAAAAATGTGATTTTTTAATAAAAGTTATTTTAAAGATAAAATGTGAAATTGATACCAATATAAAATTTTAACATGAATATTTAATGGCATAATTAATAATTCAATTTTAATATAGATATTCAATATGAGTGGGATGGGAAGAAAGTAAAAATTTTAGGGGAAAAGTGGAGGGAGTAAAAATTTTGGGGGAAAATAAAAAGTTTTGAGGGTTTTTGGGAGTAAAATTTTGAGAAAAAAGTAAATGGGAGAGTAAAATTTTGGTGGGAAATGAATTTTGGGTAGATTGGAGGGTTAGGATGGAAGGGGAGTAAAAGTTTTGAGTGAAAAGTAAAAAGATTTGAGAGTTTTGGGTAAAAATATAAAATATTATAGTTTAATATTTGAATTATTAGAATTATTCGAATTCGAAAACTCAACTCGATTCAAACTTGAAATTAAAAAAAAATTAAAGTTGACTCGAATAACTCGAATAACTCGATTCGTTTAACTCAAAATTAGAATTTTTTTTAATTTTTTTGAGTCGAATCGAGTTTTTCTCACCCCTAATTAGAAGTCAGAAAAACAATACATTTATACATCCATTAAAAAACAATTCATTTACTCGTCATCTCAAAATATTTTTACAAATAAAAAGTAAATTTCATGAAGGAGCTATCGTTTTTTATTAGAAATATATAAAAAATAATAATGTATCGTATTTTTACATTAAAGATATATATTATTTAAATGTGAATAGTGTTATTTAAAAAAAATAAATATTTATATTATATATTAATTATTTGATTGAGTTTATATTATTATTTAATCGAATAGCAATTTAATTGAGTATTGATAAAAATATCATTATTTTACAAAGTAAATTGTATTATTTTAAATATTGTAAAAAATGTATTATTTTGAATTATTTTTATCATTTTTATATTTTAGATAGAAAAATATTCATACAAAATAGGATTTAAACTCGAACTTTTATAATTTTCAACATTTATACATTACTATTTCAACCGAGCCTAATTTATTTTATATATATATATCAATTTTTTATTAATATATTTATTACATTCTATTTTCACCAACATTGTAGGTGTGCCGTAATCTTAGTATAATTTAATTTTTTTATATGTTTAAATATTTTATACAAAGTTGAATATTAACTCGTTAATGTGAAAAAGTATATGAAAATGTAAATAAATAAATATTTTGAAAATAAAATTAAATGGTGAACTATATAAATCGTCATCCAATTATTAGAGTATTTTTATTTTCGCTACCTAAGTTTAAAATTTTATATTTTTGTCACTAATGTTATCAAAATTTAATATTTTGATCACTCTCTATTAAACCACTAACGGAATATTGGTGTGACCTTTTTTTTTAGTGACATGGTAACAAATTTAACATGTTATAGATTCTATTAATTTGGTTCTAATTCTAAAACGTTCAACAAATTTAGTCATCAACTTTATACATTCTATCAATTTACTCTTGATTCTTAAAATTTTAAAATTAAAAAAACTTTAAAGTAAAAAAATTATTTAAAAAATTATTTTTAGATAAAAATATAAAAGATTTTATAAAAATACCTACAAAATTATAAAAATTTTAGAAATAAATGAATATCCATTTTTCTTATTTTCTAACATGACATTCATTTATTAAAATAATAATTTTATAAATAGAACAATTTATAGGGAAAAATCATGAAGAAGGCTTAAAAAGGACTTAAAAGATTTAGTTTTTTTTTTTAAATATTAATGGCCACCATGTTTAAGTTGGGTAAAAAACTACAACCTAAGGTTGATGTCTTTTAGGTTATTGCCTAGAATGAGTTTCTTGTGTTTGAGGTTGTGCTTGAGGGTGGATACGATTGTTGAGTTTACGTGTCATTTTTGGGGTTTGCAGACCTTATTTTTAGAGATTGTATTGTTAGTGATATTAGTTAGTTTCATTTTAAATATTTGTGCTTCTATTTTTAGCACATTGTTGTTTTTTCTTTGCTTATTTAAAGCTCTGCTCGATGAATAATATGGTGTAATACTCTAAACTCATATCCGTTGCCGAAATAGGGTTACGAAGCATTATAGGACTTATATCTCAATCAATCAAACATCTCATGCACATATGTCGTTCAAATCACAAACCATTCACAAACATTCATATGGTCTCTAATATAAGCCCTCGAGGTTCAAAATTCATAAATTAGGTACAGGGGTTACACGGCCAAGTCACACGCTTGTGTGACAGGCTGTGTGTCACACACGGCTGAGACACACCGCCGTGCCTTTGCCCGTGTGAAGTTACCTGAGCATTCTGTTTCTATATTTTAAGATACAAGGGACACACAGCCAAACCACGCGCCCGTGCGCATGGCTGTGTGTGACACATAGCTGAGACACATGCCTGTGTCTCTACCCGTGTAGACAAAAATAGGCTATTTTTCCAAGCCTTATTTCTCACCCAAATTAATACCAACCTAAGTTCAACCACATGCATATGACTCTAATATAATAAACATTCAAATAAACCCAAAATTAGACTTAAAACATGTATCATTATCATATACAACATTGAATTTGTTAAATGCACATTCTTCATCTATCATTCATATTCAACTCATTTGAGCAAACATCATTTTTAACATAGTATAAAATATCAACAAGTATTTACAATCATATACGCTTACAAAAACTAGTACTCTAGTGTTCATTAAACAAAAGGACACTATCATTAAATTTGTATCCTAGGTTCATGCTAAAACACAAAAAGAAAAAATGTCACCAACTTTGAGGACGGGATTCTCACTGGATGCTGAGTCCAACTCTACTATATATCTAACCTGTAACATGTAAATCAATTTATCATCAATAGGTTTCATTTATTAACTAAACACAACCCAAACTCTCTTAATATGAAATTCTAACTTAACCAATTAAGATTTCAATTCTCCTAATAATTTAAGTAATAATTGGCACCCATTGCCTAGCCGGATTAACTGACGATAATGAAAGTGAGCCCAGCTCTGGTTAGATTAACCAACAATATTTGCACCCAGTGCTAGTCGAATATACAGACAATAATGATTTTAAGCCCAGCTCTAGTTGGATAAACCAACGGTAATTGTGCCAAGCGCTAGTCGGATTAACCGACGGTTATGTGCCTAGCACTAGTCAGACAAGCTGACGAAGATTGCGCCCAGCGCTAGTTGAACATATCAAGGATTATACAATTATTTATTTAAACATTTTTCCTCACTTATTTTCTTTACTATTATTCAATAACATGGATACATTTTATATCATGAGCAAAATTTAACATTACTTAATTTAAATGGTAATTAGAAGTAAAAAAAAATCAAGTTCGAGTCTACGAACTTACTTTAACAAAATAGTTGTAATAGTGAGGTCGCTAGCTATTCCGTTACTTTCGTTTTTCCACGATTCACGTCTGATTGATTCGTTCCTCAACCAAAGTTCATAATTTCATTATTAAACTCCAAACATCATAAATTTAATAAAAATCATACTTTGCTAAATTTATTTATAACATTTAACTAATTTCTAGTTATTGCTAATCAATTTCATACCACTAATAATTTATATACTTAATGAACTTAGTGAATATATATCCCAAATTTTTCTAACATAAGAATAGTCCATTAAGACAATTCCTATACTTAACCAAATTAACAATTTAAGCTATATTATTTTAAATTTATAACATTTTAGTCCCTAGGAATTATTATCAATAAAATCACCACTCAATATGACTAATTTACTCTACAAAATTTATACTTAAATCATCATATCAAGACATTTAGTATTCATCAAAATAACCCCAAACCTTTGCATTTTCTCATCCATGGCGATTTCCATAATTCCCATTTATTCTCAAAATTTCCATGTGGGTAAACTAACTCATAATCTTATATCATCAAAAACATAGATTTCATGCTAAAGGAATCAACTTTTACTTATAGTTTTGTTCATGCATTCAACCCCTATAGCTGAGCATCTTTTCCTCCAATTTCTTCTTCTATTTTCGACAGCAAAAAGAAAAGAAAGATTTTCACTATCCTTCTCTCTACCTTCTTTTTCACTTTCTCTCTCTTTATCCCTTATTATTTATTCAATACTTTATTTCCTTTTCTTTTATTTATTCACTTCTTTTTCATATATATAATAGTTATCCTATTATAATTATTAATGATATCACCTATTAGGCTCATACTCTTCTACTAACTCTATTTAACTAACATAAGAAATGGGCTATTTATTCAAATAGTCTTAGCAACTTTTTCTTTTTTCATGGTTAACATAGTCCTTAAAAATTAAGATTTATCAAATTAACATTCAATTAACTTCTAAAGTAATTTCTCAAGATATAATATTAATATATTTAAGTTTGACACACAAAAGCGAGGTCTTGGAAGTACGTTTTCAACATCCCCAACTTTCGGGTCATTATATATAGTGAGGTAGTTCACAACATCATTGATTTCTCTGTTCTTCTATCACTATTGATAATTTATTTTCATTGTAACAGTGGTATCGAGCCAGGTCATAAGCATATGATGGTAGCAAAAAGCTTCGTCTAACCTGCCATTCCTCGTTTTGATGATCACTATGACAATTGGGGTATGCTAATGGAGAATTTCTTGAAGTCTAAAGAGTATTAGCATGTTGTTGAATCTAGAGTGACAGAACCGGAGCAAGGTGTTGCAATGACAGATACACAGAAAGCAAAATTGGAAGTATTGAAGTTGAAGGATCTCAAAGCCAAGAACTATCTCTTTCAAGCCATTGATCGAGCCAGTTTGGAGACGATTCTTTGCAAAGATACATCCAAACAGATATGGGACTCGATGAAGAGAAAGCATTAAGGGAATGCAAGGTCGAAGCATGTGCAGCTGTAAGGTTTTCGGATTGAATTCGAAAACTTAAGAATGAAGTCCAGTAAGTTGGTTACTGATTTTTATCAAGAATAATGGTAATCGCCAACAAGATGAGAATCCATGGAGAAAGAATGGAGGATATTGTCATTATTGAGAAGATTCTTAGATCGATGACAATAAAATTTAACTTTCTGTTTGTTCGATAGAAGAATCAAGAGATGTTGGTTCCCTTACATTTGATGAACTACAATGTTCTTTACTGGTTCATGAACAAAAGATTATTTAGCAAGATAAAGAAGAACAGGCGTTGAAGGCGACAATCAATCCAAAAGGTCCTAGGGGTGGGAAACCAAGATGGAAGGACAAGAAGGAGCACCACAACGCAGATGAGGATTATTCTACTCATTCTAGGGGAGAAACAAAAGGCCGTGACAATAACTATTCATATGGTTACAAGCAAAAGTCTGTAGACAAGTCAAATATTAAATGTTACAGATATCATAGGTATAGTCATTACAAATCAGAGTGTAGAACTAGTCTTAACAAAAATCGTTGTGCGAAATCAAATTTTGCAGAAAAAGAAAAGGAAGAAGAGATTTCTCTCTTGATAGCATGTCATGTAAAGGAAGAAATTCACCAAGATCCGCAGTATTTAGACACAGGTTGCAGCAATCATATGTGTGGAGATAAGATGATGTTTTCTGAATCAGATGAAGTATTTCGAAGCACTGTTTCATTTGGAGACAATTCTAAAGTTTCTTTCTTGGGTAAAGGCAATGTGAAAATCCACACTAAGGAGAATACTACTCAGGTTATTTCTAATGTTTTCTTTGTTCTTGATTTTGAAAACTAATTTGCTCAGTGTTGGTCAGCTTCAAGAGAAGAGATATCTGATTTTTATCAAAGACGGAGTTTGTCGCATTCAAGATGAAAAATTGAGCTTAGTATCTCAAGTAAATATGACAACAAACCAGATGTTCCTACTATATCTCAACAATGCTGCTCAATTATGCTTTTCAGCAAGAATGAAAAATGAAGCATAGCTGTGGCATTTTCGATTCGGACACCTAAATTTTGGTGATCTAAAAGTGCTACAGTAGAAAAACATGGTAACTGGTCTTCCTAAAATTGAAAGTCCTTCTCAAGTTTGTGAAGATTGTGTTGTTGGCAAACAACGTCGAGACCACTTTCTGAAAGGAAAATCAATGAGAGCGAAGAAAGTGCTTGAGCTGGTTCATTCTGATATATACGGCCCTATCAATCCGACATCAAATGATGGTAAACATTATTTTATAACATTTACTGATAATTACAGTCGAAAAACCTGGGTTTATTTTTTATAGTATAATTCTGAAACTTTTTTAACTTTCAAAAGTTTTAAGGCGCTTGTTCAAAAGGAAGCAAGAATGCCTATTAGGACTCTCCGTAGCGATCGTAGTGGAGAATACAACTCACAAGAATTTTTTAGTTTTTGTGAGGAGCATGGAATTCAAAAGAAACTTACTACAGCCTACACCCTGCAGCAAAATGGTGTTTCAGAGAGGAAGAATCGTACAGTTTTAAACATGGTGCGAACCATTTTAAAAAGAAGCGGTATTCCAAAAAGTTTTTGGCTCGAAGCTATCAATTGGAGTATTCATGTGCTGACCAGAAGTCCTACCATAACTATTCAAAATATGAGGCTTGAAGAAGCATAGAGCGAAAAACAACCGAGTGTTGAGCATTTTAGAATATTTGGTTACGTTGCATATGTGCACATTCCTTATCAAAAGAGGACTAAACTTGATGACAAAACTAAAAAGTGCGTTTTTCTTGGTGTTAGTGAACAGTCAAATGTGTACAAATTGTACAATCCTATCACCAAGAAAATTGTCATTAGTCGTGACGTGTTCTTTGATGAAGAATAATTCTGGTTTGGTGATGAAAACAATAACCAAGGTCAAATCCTGGTTGATTTTGATGGTGAAAATGGAGAACAAGAGCAATAGCCCTTGGAGAATACACAACCTTTAGAAAATGTGCAATAATCAGCAGACACTCAACGATTTACAACCTCTGTCATGGGAGATGATTGACCTCAATGAATTCGACGGTGACCTGCATGGATGGAGGATTATGAGGTACAAAGATTTGATCAAAGTGAAGATATTCTCACTCATTTTTCTCTATTTTCAGATTGTGATCCTATGGTCTTTGAAGATGCTGTCAAAGACTTAAAATGGCGGAAGGCCATGGATGATGAAATCGTTTTTATTGAAAGAAACAACACATGGGAATTGACAGATCTTCCACAAGGACAAAATTGAAAAAGATTGGTGAAGTTGACAAGTACAAAGCACGTTTAGTTGCTAAAGGCTACAAGTAAGAGTTCAACATCGGCTATGAAGAAGTTTTTGCTCCTGTTGCTCGGCATGATACAATTAAGTTGGTGATTTCTCTTGCTACCCAAAATTCATGGCCTATATTCCAATTAGATGTGAAATCGGTGTTTTTACATGGTGATTTGAAAGAAGAAGTGTTTGTTGATCAACCTCCTGCATATGTGAAACATGGAAACGAGAACAATGTATACATATTAAAAAAGACGTTGTACGAATTGAAATAAGCTTCGAGGGCTTGGTATAGACACATTGAAGCTTATTTTTTAAAAGAAGGTTTCTAGAAATATCCATACGAGCATACACTTTTTACCAAGGTTAGTGAAGGAGGTAAGATTATTATTGTTTGCCTTTATATTGATGATCTTATATTTACTGGGAGTGACGTTGCCCTGTTTGATAATTTTAAAAATTCCATGATGGTTGAGTTTGATATGACTGACCTTGGAATGTTACATTATTTTTTGGGTATTGAAGTGATACAATTTACAGCTGGAATTTTCATTTCTCAGAAAAATATGTGTAAGAGATTTTAGACAGGTTTGGGATGAAGAACTACAATCTTGTTTGCACACCGACTGAAGTTGGTTTAAAGCTTGTTTGAAATCCTGAAGGAAAATAGATTAACAACACCTCTTACAAGCATCTAGTGGGAAGCTTAATGCATTTGACTGCAACAAGACTATATATTATGCATTTTGTAAGTCTAATTAGCAGGTTTATGAAGTGCCCAAAGGAGATGCATCTCTTAGCTGCAAAAAGAATACTTTGTTATTTGAAAGCCACGACTAGTTACGGATTGTTCTACAAGAGGGGTGAAAAGACAAATTTGTTTGGCTTCACTGACAGTAATTATAATGGCGATCTTGATGATAGAAAGAATACTTCTGGTTATGCTTTTATGCTGGGTACAAGGGCTGTTTCATGGTTTTCAAAGAAGCAACCAATAGTCACTTTGTCTACTAATGAAGATGAGTTTGTAACTGCTATAGCTTGTGCCTCCTAAGCTATTTGGTTGAGAAATATTGTTGAAGAACTAAATTTTTTATAGCAAGGAGCAACAATGATCTTTTGTGATAATAATTCAACAATTAAACTTTCCAAAAATCCAGTGTTACATGGAAGAAACAAGCATATAAATGTAAAATTTCATTATTTGAGAGATCTCACAAATAATGGAGTCGTTGATCTAGTTTTCTGCAGAAGTGAAGACCAAGTTGTAGATATCTTTACCAAATCTCTAAAGAGAGCTACATTTCAGAAGTTGAGGACGTTGCTTGGAATTTGCGCTTTAGAAGATCTATTTTGATATTCCTTTTAAACTAATATTTATAAAATATTTGGTTTAAGGGAGGATTTGTTGAGTTTACGTGTCATTTGTGGAATTTGCAGACCTTGTTTTTAGGGATTGTATTGTTAGTGATATTAGTTAGTTTCATTTTTAAATATTTGTGCTTCTATTTTTAGCACATTATTGTTTTTTCTTTGCTTATTTAAAGCTCTGGTCGATCAATAATATGGTGAGGTAGTTCACAGCATCATTGATTTCTCTGTTCTTCTATCATTATTGATAATTTCATTGTAATAATGATTTGGGATATATAGGTGAGGATGAGATCTTGGAGATCCAATAGGTGGAATGCCATGTCGGCAGCTCTACAATCAATTCCTTGCTCAATTGCACGATGATGGAGGATGTGGAAACTAAGGATTCCCAATTAAGGGTTATTGGTGTTGTTGGTTGTGGACGAAAATGGTGCCTAACATTTGGTAAATTTAACAAACACTAAGGAATAAGAGTAGAGATATAATAAATAAATTATTCTTTATAAAATAAAACTAAAAAAATAAAGAAAAATTTCAATCTAATTTAAGTTTTGTTTGTGGTGTTTTAAAAATATTATTTTATTTATAAAATTATTATTTTAATAAACAAATCTTATGTTAGAAAAAAATAAGTATTCATTTATTTATAATTTTTTATGATTTTGTATGTACTTTTATAGAAAACCAAATTTTTAAATATTTTTTTATTTTTAAAGTTTGTCTTTAAATTTTAATTTTTATATTGTAATAATAAAAAATAAATTGACAATGTGTAAAGTTGAGAGTTTTGTTGGATATTTTAGAGTTACCATTAAGTTGATAAAATTTGCAAACAATGAATGATTAAGTTTGTTATTATGATAATAAAAAAGTACTACATCAACATTTTATTTATGATTTACTGAATGAGTAACCAAACTGAATGAGTGATTAAAATATTAAATTTCCATACAAATCTAAATGAGCAAACTAGAATCTTGCTAATAGTTTATCATTATTTATAGAGTTTACCCTAAATAAAAAAAAAATACTATTTATTTGGGCAGACGAAATGGATGCTTAAGCTATATAGCTCTTTAAATAAACATCAAATTACGGATTAATCATGAAGCAATAGCCCAACACAGGGCTGATTCTAGAACCCGGGCAGGCATTATGGTGGTTTCTCTCACATCTTGTCTATCATATGCATCTCAATCTCTCTGACATTTTAGGTGCAGGCCAGAAACCATCGTTTCATTCTTCCCCAATGGGGTCTATGCTCGGTAACCTGCCGTCCTTTGACCCCCACAACTTCAGCCAACTTCGTCCCTCCGATCCTTCTAATCCTTCCGTAAGTATCCTTGTCATCCTTTTTCAACCCAACTCCAGTTTCCAAAATACATCTCATATGTATTTTAGTTCTGGGTTTTATCTGAATAACTTGTTTATTTTAGCTCTTCTGATATTGCATTGAAACCCCATATGCAGTTTACATGAGTAGTAAACTTTGTTACATTTTATGATTAGGTGGGTTTACCCAGATATGAACTATGGATTTCTTTTTATGAGTAAATTTCCTAAATTCTTACCTTAATGCTATTGCCCATATAATCAGTTACATCTCAGAACCTTTATGGATAAAGTTGTTTGTGGTTTCAAATAAATATATTTGCTTCCCGATCTATATTGGCTTTAAATGATTCATGTAATTCCAACTCTGGTGTTATTACACATTAGTCATTTTATTGTTTGCATTACAAGATACATTTATTATTAGGATGTTGATTAAACTGATGGAATCAAGTTTAATATGGTAAACTTTCTATGCAAAGAATCTAAGTAATGCTAATAGTAAAATTTGTTTTTTTGTTTTGCTAAAGTGACAAAGATCTTTGCCAACAACCTCTTGGCCTAGTGGCAAGAGAATTAGGTTGTGAGGCATGAGAGCTTGGGTTCCATCCCAAGCAACCCCATCCCCAACCCTAATTATCAAAAAAAAAAAAAAAGAAAGAAAAAAAAGAGGAGGAGGTGACAAAGATCTTTATACAACACCAGTGTAAACTTGGAAATGCTTTCTTGCACTAGATAATGATAAGAGTTTCCTTAAGATGGAAGCCTCTATTCTTTGAGAGCTTGAGATTTTCTCCAGTATTTCAGTTCAAAACTACTAAGACTTTAAGTTCACGCTTTTTCCAGATATTGATGTATAGTTGGTAGTTTTAGTTCTTACAAGTTAAGACCGGATCTTAAAAGTTATCATGTAGTTCTTTGTTTTATTTAAGATACTAGCTGAGAATTTGTGTCTATGTGGCCATATGTATAGGTATACTTGTAGACAATAATTTATTTATATGTATCTATATTTGTTTCCATAGTTTGCAGTGATTCCTTGCTTCTGTTATAATGTTTCCGGTTAAGATCATAACAGTTGAAAGGTCCAAATGGTGTTGTTATGACTGTGAATTTGGAATTCAGTCACGGATGATGGATGAGAAAATTCCTCAAGCTCAACACAGGGAGCCTTACCTTAGAACTTGTTACAGAGAAAACCCAGATCGCTTTTCAGGGTTTTGATAAAAATTCGACTTCAATTTTATTATTCCATTCGTCTCATTTTTATTACATAATTAGGATATTTATTTTGGAAAGGAAAGAATCAATTGAAATAAAATCTCAATCGAGGCACCTGAGGATGAACTGAAATAACATATTAAAATCATAATTGAGAAACCTGAGCCTTAATTAGAGAACCCAAATTGATGGTCTATCCTAACATAGGTTTGGTCCACAGAGCATCCACAATAGGTGTACAATTTTCTCCTGCTTCTTATCCTTTTAAGCTATTTTAGCATGTGAGATGTATGCTATTCTACGGAGTTCATCTTGAACTCCTCTATGTTTTTAAATGAACAACTTATGACAAAGTAGTCTTTTTGCTGTCATGGATTGGTCTTTAACAAAATTACACTGCCTTCACTTGTATGGTTTGTTACTTTGTTCAAACATTTTAGGGGCACAACACACTTCTTATTTTTATGTCATGTTAAAGAGTTGATTGCACTAATCTTTTATATTCTAACTTTTTCTTTTTGGCTAGAAAATGGTTCCTTCCACCTACTGTCCCACTCATAGCCAGACTCTTCCACCACCTGATCAAGGTATCGAACAGATATTCTTTCTCCATATTTTTACTTTTGAAACAATCGATCATTTCGAGTTAAAGAGAGATATTCTTGGCACTTTAAACTTTTTGTGATGAAAATATGGTAACCTTTAGTTGTGAATATACTTTCAGGCTCTACCTATATGGTGATAAATTGATAATATATTTTCATAATGTGTGTCGTATAGCTCTGGCAACTTTTTGGCTAGGTTACTTTCAGGGATGTTGAATGTTAAGTTGATGTTTGAGAGCAGAAGTGCTGGAAAAGTATGCTGAGATGTCTGAATTGAACTTATTAATACATGATTTAGTTTTGTTGGAAAAATGGTATTTTCTTCACAAATTGACTTCGAATAAATAGATATGGATTGAGAAATTGATCTTTATGTAGCACTTAATGGATGCCATTGCTACTATTTGTCACACTTTTTTTTTTATTTTATAATCTTCCTCTGAAATGGTGGAATTGATTTATCTTGTTTGTTTAGTTCTTTGTTTCCTTCAGTAATCTATACGCCATAGATTGCTTATTTGAAATTCTTCATCTTCTCTCACTTTTGCTTTGATTGATATCAACAAAGAATAGAATATTTTTTTTTATCAGAAAATATAATCATTAGTTGCTTTACATGATTGAAATTGTTTTTGAAGTTTTAACAACCAGAATGAACGTGTTTGAGGTTCTTATCTGTACACGTGTTATGCTACCGATATAAAGCCACCACTGGTTGGAATTTCATTCTGTTGCAAAATGCCACAGCTCATTGACTTAAATTCTTGACTTTCTTTATATTTTTTTCCCATATATGATTGACCTGTCGAATACTTTTTAACAGTTATAGCCACTGAGGCCAAAAATATACTTATTAGAAATATCTACCAGCGTGCTGAGGAGAAGGTTAGTAGTAGTGGGTTTTCCTTCTTTTGATGTTATAAAACTGCATATACAAATAATTTGATCATCGTAAATAGAAATACACAGGCACATGCATGCACAGATAATTCATCTAGTTTCTTACTGCTTTCCCATTGTAGTTGAGATCGAAACGTGCTGCCACCGAACATCTACTACCAGAGCATGGACGCAAGCAACCTAGGCCTTCCACCTCCTAGTTGTAACTCTTCGTTTTTTTTTTTTGAGGCTGGTGTAAATGTATCTTCTCATATCAAATGTGTTGTAAACTGTGAAAAAAGTTGCTTACCCACTGTTGTTGGCTGGGACACCATACATACCTGTATATTTTGTGTACAAATCAAACTTATAAATGATTATCATTATAATTTTTATGGCGACCACTGTTATTTGTAGTTCGAAATTATCTCATTGGTATTTATATCATACGGCATGGCTGGATTGCTGAAGCTGAATCCTTTTATACTCATTTCAAGTATTCATCAAGATTCCATCTGAAAGTAATGTGAATAGGAATAGTTCCCTTTGGGTGCATGGGGAGATTTGAACCCATTACCTCTAGGATGTAAAGACTACTTGTATCAAGCGTCCTTAAATTCTCTTCATAATCTTGAAGGTGAGTAGCCTTTCAATGACCACTCTTCAATGCAACAACATTCAAAGAGAATAATTACGGTCTAACTCATGCCCTAACACAAATTTCTCTTCTAACAATTACATAGAATTTCAACTCCAAATCACATGGTATGTGAATTGCTATGGGTGTTTATGAAATATCAATAAAATTGCCAAGAAAGATTGGATTTTTGTATGTGTAACTCCATCAAACGGACCACTCAGTGGTTGAAATGTATAACAAATAATGCAAAATGTTTGGTTCCTTCCTGCGTGCATTAAATAAAATAAAACAAGGGGAAAACTGGGAAATAAATTATGGCCACAAAAACAGAGTCAACAAAGAAACTGAAAGCTGAAACTATTCAACCAAAAAACGGAGTCCGTTTTCTGCTAAGACAAAGGTGTCAACGGCAATGGCCACACACTATTACAGTTGTTCAATTCCAGCGAAACCCACCTCCCAAACAAGCTCTAACAACTTTGTCTTCAGCTTTTAGTCTTGGAGATTCAATTTCAGCGGCTGCTACTTCAGTTGGAGTAGATGGACCCACCGCCTCCACCAATCCTTCCAGGTCTTTGCCGTTTAGAGTGGGTCATGGGTTCGGCCTTCATCTTTTGGAGCCTGGCTACCCATTGATCATTGGTGGGATTGATATTCCTCATTCTGATGGTATTTTTTCGTTTCCTATTTTTTCCTTAATTCCCCTCCCCCCCTGAATTTATCTGTTTAAAGTTTCCACAATTTTGCTTTTAATGCTAATTAATATGTTGCAGGAGATGTGCTACTCCATTGTGTTGTGTATGCAATACTGGGAGCTTTAGGCCTTCCTGATATAGGGCAGATAGTTCCAAATTCTGACCCCAAGCGGAAAGGGGCTGCTTCTTCTGTTTTCATCAAAGAAGCTGTGAATATTTCTTTGATGTGGATCCTGGATAATTTTGAGACATTCCTTTTATTTATTTATCTATTTTCGGCTGTTTATTTTCCACTGAATTCTCCTTTGACTGCTTCACTGCTGCCTACCTTAAAAGAATGACAGATACATCGGCCATTGCTATATTATGAAATGTCTGTATGTAGTCTGGCCATAGATGGAATGTTTTAGGTTGGGATACTGGTCCTAGATTACAACCTTAGTACTGTAAGTACCAAAAAGGAACCTTGGTAAAGTAATAGAAAGGGCAATGCTAGTAACCAAGAATATAATCAGTCTGAATGTTGTAGGCTCCACTTAGGTACTCTTTATTCTACATTTAAGTATTAAAATGTTTTGAAACATTCCCTTTTTAGCCATTTCAATAAGAAAAAGAATAATAGAAGAAACTCAGAGTGGGTTGGACTACATGATATGGAACTGCTTTGTTGATTCCATCCGCTTAGAAACTAAAACCGAGTCTGTAGTTTCAAGCATTGGGTAGTTTGTATTAGATGCATCAGCAAAGTAATTTGATAGAGCTCTGCTGTGTTGGGGAGCAGAGAAGTGCATATGAAAATGCTGCATTAGAGCAAACATCTTCTGCTGATAGTGACTTCCTAGCAAACAATGCAATGCACCTTGTACTTTATTTTATACACTGAACCTAATAGGCAATGTATCTTTTCTTCAGGACAGCTTTATCTTTTTTTATTGTTGAAAATGAGATTTAATTTTTTATATTAGACTATAATCACTAATATTGTATGTGCATGAACATAATTGAAGGGAACTTCATATATCCTTAGATTCTATCTAGCCTGCGAAAGTGATTCTACTCGTGGATGCACCTTGTAAACATGATTTTTGACTTAAAAAGTTGTGTAAAGGAGAAAAAGGATGCTTTTAAGACCCATCTATCAGATATGATATTCCTTCACTGCAAAATTCTGCAGAACCTCTGATGTTTGTTTGACGGCGATTTCACCAACCAAAATGCAATGAATGTTTCTTCAAAACAACCTAAATTGTTTTTTTATTCTCGACTGAACTATAGATATTCATTTATGTGCAGGAAAAACCCGTATCATACACGACGTCCAAAGTGATGCTATACCCTGACATCAATCTATGCTATATGCTTTCATCTAGAAGTTCTGTTGTAGTTTTCTGTATGTATAGCTTACAGGAGAATCCTTGTTGAACCTTGAATTTGCATGTATGCTGCGTCTTTCTATGAAGAGACTAAATCCATGAAATGCTCCCCTAATGCCTCCATTCATCCAACTATTTTAGTGCTAATTTCTTCCAAAGAACTTGGCTGTTATGTGTTCCAAAAGTACTACTTAATCCGAAATTAACAAACCTACACTTAAAATTCGTTTGTAGGAGTAGCATTAGGAAAAATATTAACAAATTTGCAAGGCAAAACAAACTATGAAGTGGGGGAACTATGATAGTTTTTAATATAGATGTGAATGATCCATTTACTGATTTGGTTTGGGTAAGAGATATGTGTTCTCTTTCTATTCAACTCAGATCTTAGAAATTTGTAGTAAATAAATAAATGTGTTTTCTTTTTCCTTGAATGGATTATGTAAATGTGCTCATGATAGTCGTGCTCGGCCATCAATGTTTATATCTTCCATACATTCAATTTTACTGTTCAGACTAATTAGATTAATCATGGTCATCCTCTGCAACACGGTTCATCATCTCAGGGGAGACTCATGCATGAGGCAGGTTATGAGATTGGAAACTTAGATGCCAACTTAATTCTTCAAAGACCAAAATTGAGCCCACACAAGGAGGCAATCAAGTCCAACTTGTCTCAGCTGCTCGGAGCCGACCCTTCTGTTGTCAATCTGAAGGTAAGACTCATGAAAATGTCGACAGCCTAGGTGAAAACCGAAGTATTGCAGCACATACTGTGGTCCTACTGATGAGGAAGTAAATAATAAGTCTCGGATAACAGTGTCAAGTATGCAACTGTATATACGGCGAGTATCATTATATATGGTATTGCTAATTGTGACAGCTTAATGTATTTGGTTGGACCAGATTGTTAAATCCTCAGCATTTAACTTGAAACGCCGATGGTGAGTTTGGAAATAGAATACATTACCATAGTCAAAGTTATGTTGTAATGTTCACTTCTTGCTATCTTGAGCTTTATTAAAGTGCACATGGCAGCCTAAAATTCAACTTCAAGGAATTCACCCGATCTTTGTTTGAATTGGAATGATTCGCAAGAATCGGATTCATGTACATGGGTTTCACATTTTTTATAATTGAATACCGTCTTTTCAAATATTGTTTGCTGCATGTAAAAACAAGTCTACTAAGGGATTAAGATTTTCTGGGCTTTTTGTTTTGTTTTTGGAACCCTTTTTGCTGTTAATCCTTTTATTTTTATGGAAAACCCAGAAAAGTCCCTGGACCGGTTCAAAGAGGGAGGTAGAAATGTTTTATGACTGATATTTGAAGTGTTATTACACCAGATACGAATTGTCAAAGCTATTCTATTCTCTTCTAACAGGAATCAAATATATTGACTGAAGGAAACATCAATTTCAACTTAAAAACGAGTGGGTGGATTGATCCAACGCCTGCTTCAAACTTCCCAACTCCCTAGGACAAAGCTTGTAATCATCTTACCCACCCACAAAAACATTTCGGGGTCTAATTCATCCACTTGACATATAATTGAGCTATTTAAATTTTATCAATTTTAAAAATAATTACGTAATTCAATAATCTAAAAATATAAAAAATTTAATGAGCCTTTCAAATCAAATATTAATAAATTTGATTGATAGCTTGAGTTTGATAAATACATATTAAAGCGGGATAAATCAGTAAAAGTTGAGTCAAAAGTCAACTAATTTTACCAAATATTATGAAATAATTAACCTAAACTTGTATTATTACCATTTCCATTCCAGCATTAATAAGTATGAAAAGCATATAAAAAGTATTATCTTAGTTAGTGTAATCCAACTGTTGTAAAAAGGACATGAAAATAGTATATAAAAAAGTCAATGCATACCCTAACCAATTGATGCGAGATATGTAGGTACCTCCGAGGTGCAGTGAGCATTTATAAAATAGGGCCGAAAGAGCATTGCAGATAAGCAGATTGAGACCTTTGGACTAAACATTCAGGCACTCACTGGATGTGTCGGTCGCTCTCTATAATTTTCTAATTATTTTAATCACTTCCTTCATGTCGGTACCCTATTCTACAGTTCTAGAACTGTCCATTTTCATTCTAATTAAATAATTATTATTATTTATTAATCAGCTTATATTTTTGCAAAGCAGACAACATATGAATTAAATAATATAGAGGTTAGTGAAGATTTGCTGGGTCCAACCATAAAGGATTAGGAGTAGGAGTGTTTGAGTGATGGCATTAAAAGACGTGGAGAATTTCACTTGTCAATGTCAAAGAAAAATGTTTTAAAGATTATCGAGTTGATGCAAATCCTTTAATTGAAGCCGTGGAAAATGTTTTCCTTGCTAAACAACATTATGTAAGTGTGAAAAAAAAAGCGTGTTTGGTGAAAATGGATTACAAGTCAAAAAACCCACAGCAAGCAAACATACATATACACGAGAGATTTGAATATCCTTCCCTTTTTAATCAATAAGTGTTACTACACTCGTTTTGCAATCAGATCCATGATAATTTATCTCTTTTCTTCATATATTTTGATATGCTTATTTGACTATTTTTTTGGCATTTTCTTTTAAGTCTCTTTTTATTGCTGAAAATATTTTGACAAAGTTTAATATTATTTACTTGCCTTATTTAAAAAGCTTTATGATAAGTGAAGATTTTTTTTCATCTCATTGCATATCAATGAGTTTAATTGGAGTGAAATTTTGGTGATTTGATTCGATTATACTAGTTTGGATTCATAAGTCTACAAAAATCTATATACTGGAAAAAATTGTTTACTATTTTTAGTGTGCACGAATTAAATAACTTAATTTGTTCAATTGTGAGGAACATTCATGAGTGTTTTTGTATTGTAAACAAATTATTTATTAGTTTGGTCTAAGTTTGCTTAAGGAAAAAAATTAGTGGCAGAGTGAATTCAGATAATTGTATAGAGGTGAGGCTGCAAAGAGTAGAGTGAGTGGAGCTTAAATCATCTTTTGTTGAATCACAATGGATTACTTTCTGTGCAAGGCTTTGTAGAAGTAGGAAAGGAGTTTTGAATTGCATTACCAATTCGAGTATTCCTTGCTTTAATTTTCAAGTTTTAGTTGTTTCCTTAGTTGCAACTTACAATATAATTAACCATTAATTCCACACTAATAACCAGTATCAAAGCTAGATACTATATAAATTTGTGAAAATTGATAGCTTAATCTCTAGACCTCTATGCTTGATGACTCCAACTACACATGCATAAGGGTGTTCATCAAGTCTATAGATGAAAAAGCACGGTGAGTAATGCTTACTGGATGAGAGCCACCTACTATTCACTACAACAAAATATGCATATAGTGGTGCTTCTAGCGACGTTTTTAAGACAAATGCTGCAATTGTTAAGATTTAGTGTCATTTCTAAGAAAAATGATGCAAGCTATTAAGATTTACTGATGAGATATCTATATTGAAACATAAAAATCGATGGCCCTTGAAGAAGATTAAAGAAAAATACTCCTTGCTGACTAAGAATTGAGCTAAACTTAATGCAACTGTGAAGGAGTTAGCTATAGCCAGGGGCGTAGCTAGGGGGTTGGCAGGGGCCCCAACCTCTCTTAAAATGGAAAATTGTCCATTTAGGCCTTTTAGAAATTTTAAAATTAGTAAAGGTAAAATTGCACTTTGCCCCCTAAAAATGGTAAAAATTTGATTTAATCCTTTAAAATCATAAAGATATAGGCTATTAAAAGTTACAATTTAATTTCAGCCCCATAAAAAATTTTCTAGCTTAGCTTCTGGCTGCAACTCAATTTATATTGAAAAAGCAAGGTCTGGAGAGTGAAAAATTGGACAAGATCCTTTCCACTGGAAGAAGAGAACCATGTAAAGGTGATTTGGGATATGTTGACATAGGATATGAAATAGTTACTCCAATAGTCTTTGTGAAAACAAAGAAAAATTCTGACAAATAAAAAAGACAATACATTTGAAAGATGCTATAGGCTAGTAAAACCACATTTCTATAATTAAGCTAGCTTTTCAGATCTTGAGCTATGGCACAGGAGACTTGGCCATGTAGACTTTAAAGGAATGCAAAGATTGGTAAGATACATGTTGTTAGTGAACGCCAAAGTTAGGGGAGTAATTCCCAAAATGTGAGGTGAGTGCTTGAAGGGAAAGCTGTTAGGTTTTATATGCCCTAAGTGTAGTAATTTCATCATATTTGATGGTCAAACTGATTATTCATGGAAATATACAAATGGCATTAATTATGATAGAACATATTAGTTGCATCACAATAAGTATTTGTAATGTTGATTAGTAGAAAATTTAAACAGTCTATAAACCAAGGGATCATAATGAGCAAATGACTCATGTTAGGTCTATTATGTTGTTTATAAGTCTAAATAGGGAGATAGCTTGTCTTGACTATTGAAGCTTGATTTATTCTCATGATAGATACATAGATGTTGTTGTTTATACTAATAATACATTGAACTAGATGCAAGTTAAATTAATCCTATATTTGTTTAAGGCTTAATTCACTTATGACATTGATGGTGTTACATACCTAAACCTTGAGTAAGTGAATGACTATGTGCACATAACATATATACTTTGATGTACTGAAAACTTACACATATCAACGTAGTAATATGAAATTTAGTACATTGGGTATATGACTTATGCATGACATAACTTTACTTACAATAGTGAAATGATAGCTCGATAATGAGTAAGTGGTATCATCTTAATGGCATTATATTGTTCATGAAAATAGAACATAGTTGTGGGTCATTTGTTTGGAACAAACAATTTAATCATTAATAGTATAAGTAATAATCATTTTCAGTAAAATAGGTACAATGGAGAGCATGAGATAAAATTAATCAAATTAGATGACATATTTGACCTTAAGGGATCAGAAATATCCTATGAGGGTAACATGCACATAACAAGTTTATTAGATTAAAGCTTAGTGAAATTATTAGCTTTCATTATGGTATATAATAGGGAGTTTAGTCATGGTACTTTTTTGGATTGACTCCATGATTAAATAAGTACGTAATTAATAGGAATATAGTTGAAAGTCAAGTACATGTTATTTTAGCCATTATTTTATACGTCCAGTTAGTTCTTTACTAGCTTAACATAACTATTAATGAATTGTGTTTTATACGAACATTCGTAAAAAATTGTAAAACGATCGAATAAAGAAATATAGTTCATTGGAATTACTTATTTGAGTAATATGTGTTTTCTTGATTTAATGATTTGTTTGACCTAAGGTTAATTTATTCACTATATATGTGTAATTAATTAGATTAAATAAAAAATCCAAAGTGGAAAATAAATTAAGGGATCATGTTATCTAATTATTTGGAATAAAATTAAATTAATAAAGTTGCACATGTATTTTAGTATAGCAAAACCGTCAAAGGCTGGTCGACCATATGGGAGGAAGGGTGTTTGCCACCTAAGAAAAGGCAAGCAAGGTGGAGACACAAGAATCCTTATTAGGCTAAGGTTGCTGCCTACCTTGTTTTCAACTTTGGACTCATTATTTTATTAGCAATTTCAAATATATTAAACCTCTAATAAACTTTCTGTAAATATCTATTATTAGTTGAAAAGAAAGGATTGATGAGAATTGATGAATTGGTCAAAACTAGAAAACCTTAGTTATCAATTCACTTATTCGATTAAAAGAGAGAACTGATTTAAAATCATTTTTCATTACAGATTTATGAGCAAGTGCTTTTGTTTGTGTTTGGAATACTGCCCAATAATCGCACAATCCATGAGTTTGAGAATAATAAAGAAGATTAAAATGGTAGAAAACAATAATTTAAGTTTATGAGAGTTAGAAACAAATCTCTCAAGATTCCATAATGCTCTATTTAACTAAACTTTATAAATCGTAGACTTGATTTTTGTGATTCTTATGCCCAAACATTAGATCTTTGAGCACTCTTTGCAATGATTTTTTCAATCACTTGGTATTGAGTTCTATAGCTCAAGATATGGCTATTTTTTGTAAAAAAAAGTAGTGCCTTGTGGATAGTTCAAGATTAATCACAAATAAACTTCTTCAACTTCTAAATTTAGAGAAAAACAACCCAAGTATTAGATTATCAATGATTTTTTGTTATTAACAAATTACGTTGATTCTTCATTATATAATTTTTTTAAAAATTTCGTGGTGTATCCTCCTATGTTTCTCCATCAGAAGTGATAGTGTGTGTCACACCCCAAAAGCGACGGATCCAAAAAGGTGAGCAATATATATATGTATGTATGTAAACTATTTTGGCGCACTATAATAGTATAATTCACCACCCTAACTTGCACATACTAACATTCAAGTACCCGCCCGTTAACGGTATCTAAGGATTTTATTACAGGACATTTTCAATTGAAGAAAGAGTACACACAAGAAAGAGTATACTCTAGGGTTTTTAATTGAGCACGAAGAGTGTACCAAGTAAATGAGAAAGCTGCAAAAGACTTAACTGTCTTTAAGGCCATGCCATACATGAGTCACTACCAAGGTACAATACGCTTGGTTTGCATGAGCACTGTTCAGATTGGTTCTTGTAGTGAGATTAGTTGGGAGTCAATTGGATTGATTTGGAACTTTCTCCATGACTAGTTAATTGTAAAGTAGATCTTCACCGGATTTACTTTTACCTACCTTTAGATTTGGTAAGGAAATTAAGAGAACCTAGAGTATGTATATATAAAAGGGAAGGGGACATTCCAGATGGTTTTTCTTTCTACTCAATTTTCAGGTTCTTCTTTCTAACCTAGACATTCTCTTCTTCTTCATTAAGATAGAGCTAAGACCTCATTTAATCAGTGGATGGTTTAACCTTCTGATAAGTCTTACAGCCTTGTGTGTTACGATTGTTGAAGAGTAAGGATGTTAAAAGGTGTAAGAACAGTAGGATGTGAGTGGAAGGCCCTGCATGGGGGTCGCATGTAGTTGAAATATTAGTAAACTATTTGTAAATGGGGATTATAATGGAAATTCCATGATCTTTTAAGCAGTTGTAGCCATTGGATTGAGAAGGACAATTGAAGCAAAAACTTCAGGCTGAGGTAAAGGCAAGTCTCTAGATCGTCTTTTGCACGTTATCTTATAATGATTCTTTGCACAGTTGACGTCCATATAGATGAGCATATCTTATAATGATTCTTTGCATAGTTGATGTCCATATAGATGAGCATATCTTCTTAAGGAGTTGTAGTATGTATGTATGTGGGTGTATTTTCTGAGAAGTATTTGTATGTATGTATTGAAATGTACTATGTGCTGCATGAAAATATTGATGTGTGGTAAGCATCTACAGGAAGTATGATTCCGTAAAGGGTATGAATGAAATCTATGTAAACGTATCCATATTTTTATTCGAATGATGCATGACAAATTATAGTTGGCGATAAGAGGGTTCGGGCGAAGTGTCGGAAAAAATATGCGATGTGATAATGGACCCCGCGATGGTGCTTTGATGATGTCCGTTGAGATAGTAAAAACGAAGGCAAATATGATGAAAATGTAGTCCATTGAGACTGTAAACTCGAGGTTCGCCGGGATAGTAAACACAAGAAAAGGTCAGTGTGACAATTATGTGGAAAGACCATGGTTGTGGTACATTCTGGAAATGGTGGATGAGTTATTTTTGTCTTTTAAGGATTTTACATGTCCCAAGGGGGATGATGGGTAAACCTCAGGTAATGTTGAGTTTAGGCAAATCCATATCGTTAAACATTACAGTTTGTGTGGTGCCTTGGTGGCACGCCAAATCGAGCCTTTGTGGTGAGTTGTCTGAAAAGTTTGTAAGACAAATTTTGTAATGCATGAGTGGCGAGTTGTTAGTCCACCTTTGCAGCTAGATCTGGGTATGCCTTTAAGGCATTTTCTGAAAGAGTTCTTGGCAGTGTAGCTGACTGATGAATTAGTCATAGTAACTCGCTGGGTCAAAGAATTTGGCACATATGTAGTTATGAGTGGTATAAGTGTCGCCAAACTTGGAAGTTTTCACATTTTGTATCAAAGTCATCTGAGTTTCTATTAGACGATCTAAAATATTGTCTTCATTAAATTAAATTCATTGTCTTGATCGACTTGAAGATACGATGTGACTGGCATTCTAACAGTCGCTAGAGCAAGTATATGAAACCGCCGAGAGTAGTGTCCGTATACATATCATTCTGAGAAATGTATCCAACCTCTATCTCTAAGTGATTGTGAAATAGGATCCACTATAAGGTGGGAAGTATATGATCTGCCAATCGAATGGAATACGTAGAAGGTGGTCAAGTTAGAGGTTGGCGTATAGTTATCCGTTAAGAATCAGAAAAATATCCTCGAAAGTTTGAAAGGAAGTCTAGAATTCTTAAGTCGAGGAATTCAACAACATCATTTAAAGGTAAAAATGATTGGGATTCACTAAGTTCTACTGAACTTATAGGTGTCTATTTGTTATGCAGGATCTTAGAATTGAACCAATACACTAGGAGGGACCAAGCCAGGAATTTGCCATGGTGGCAATTTGAAGAGCGATATAATGCATACAGAAGGGCATTTCTAGATATATGGCCAATAGTACTTTACGCCATGATTAAGTTTGGTTTAACAAAAATCTATGTTGTAATGTCTTAAACTACTTTCGAGAATATGTTGTAATTAATAAATGTTTCTTTCAAACCTTTTAACTTAGAAAAAATTTTAAATAAAGAAGAAGTACATCCAATATGATTTTTCTCCAGTTGAAAAATTTTTGTTAAGTATTTAAGTATTGTGACATCCTATATATAGGTTCAGTAAATCGGGTCAGGTATAGGGTGTTATAGTGTGAGTCATATAATCAGTTGTAACTAATTTAAATTAGTTGACCCATTTTTGCTTCCTTGCACATAGATTTGATGGGGCTAAAACAAATTGAGATCCTAGGATATAAAAGGTATGTTCTTGTATGTGCAAATGACTTTCTAAGTTTACATGGGTAAGACTTTCGCATGATAAATTAAAGAATTCAATGCCTTTAAAAAATTATGTAGAAAATGATAAATAAGAAATGATAGTTGGTTGAGAAAATTGTTAGGACTAGAAGTGATTTTGTGACAATGTAGGCTTTTAACATGAACTTTTTGCTCTAAAAAATCAGTATAATGAGGTTGTGTTATGCTAAATTCCAAGTGAATTTCTTACAGTTTTTGGGCAGAAATTGTTAATACAAATTGCCATGTGATTAATAGTCTTGCTAAGGCTAAAATGAGGATGACACCTTATGATATAAGAAGAGGAAGGAAGCTAGTAGTGGGTTACTTTTATGTGTTTGGGAGAGTGCATTGCATACTTCAAGATGAAAGCTACTAAAAGAAGTTTTAGGCATGCAATGGTAAAGGCATATTGCTTATGTATTTATCACATAAAAAGGCTTACAGAGTGTATAACAAACAGACTAAATTTGTGATGAAATCCATTAATGTGATGGTTAAATATGAGACTAAAAGTACTTGCAAAAGAAGTTGCAATTAAAAAAGTAATTGAATAGAATAACTGTAAATATGAGCAATTTTATAGGGTATGTAAAAACCATCATTTGGGTAATAGTATTGGTTGCGTTGATAGTGACATAAAGACAATGGGCAATCTTGGACTAAATTATCATGATATGGTTAGACTAACTTGCTACATATGTAACACCCTTAACCAGTATCCGTCGTCGAAACAGGGTTACGGAGCATTACTTGAATAAATAGATCAAATACAGACATTTCATATTATTAACATTCATGTCAGATATTATTTATAAAGTCCTTTATATTAGCCCTCAAGGCCCAAAACATACATTAGAAACAAGATGGGACTAAACTGGGTACTAAGAGAATTTTTCGCGAAATTTCAAAATTTTTCCAAAGTGCAGGGGACACATGCCCGTGTGGTCAGGCCGTGTGGCTCACACGACTAAGAAACACACCCATGTCTCAGGCCGTGTGGGTATTCAAAATAGGGCACATAGCCATGTCTCAGCCTATGTCGATACTCGTGTAACTCTCTAACTTAGGTCACACAGCTAAGTCACACGCCCGTGTGCTAGGTCGTATGTAAGTGCAGGGGTCACACGGCCAAGCCACATGCCCGTGTGCTAGGCCGTGTGAAAAATCTTGAGTATTCTGTTAGGAATTTTAATGATGTAGGGGACATCCAGCCAAAACACACGCCTATGTGCTAGGCCATTTGTTACACACGGCTGATACACACGCTCATGTCTCTGCCCGTGTAGACAAAATAAGGTCATTTCCTAGCCATATTTCTCACCCAAACTTGTCTTCCACCTACAATAGCACTTAAATACTTTCACAAACCATATCAAAGCATTTAAAACAAACCAAAACCATATCTTAAACTTGACATTTTACAAATACAACCAATGTCCTTTTAGGCACCCTAAAAGACAATTTATTAATATGTCATTCCAAAACTTATACTTACCTAGATACCAAATGCATGTATGCTTAATCAATTTCATACTTCAAACATGATAATACTATATATACCAAAACATGACCATTACAATCCATTCCAATGGCTAATTATAACCAAACATTTATGTGCCAATATTGGCTAATTAACCTACACATGCCATTATAACCAAAATGACTTTACTATTTATACCGAAATGAGCCGAGGGATAGCGTGGTAATGCTCTGACCAATTTCCAACCTTTACAAGCTTCCAAGTACTATAAAACAGAGAAATAAAATAGAGTAAGCATTTAATGCTTAGTAAGTTCGTATAACAGGAAATAAACTTACCATTAATTTACATTTAAGGTAAGTATACAAAATACATCCAAAGCAAATTGGCCAATTTCCTAAACACATTTCCTCATCAAGCATGTTAGTCATGTAATTCACATGAATATCAAGAAACATGTAGGAGTTCATGTTCATCAATATTCAATTTCCACATACATGTATTTATCATTTCAAGTATCCATGAACATGTACATCTTATATATTTGTATTTCAAGTATTTCTCATAATAATTCATCTTGAATTCTTATCATTTCATGTTAGAGCTTTACCCATTGAATCATTTGAAATATCGATGGATACAAGGGTAGTACACTTGAAGTATACGAATCTGAAATTCGTCAATTCATTTTTGGGGATGATTATTAGAGCACATAAACAAGAAGCCCCTCTCGAGCCATATGATAGGAAGCTCATGTGAGCTATATAACGGGAAGCTTATCTGGGCTATATAATGGGAAGCTCATAAGAGTCATAATTTAGAAGCTCATACAATCCAATAACTGGTAGTTCCGAAGAGCCATTAACGGGAAGCTCTGGATAACTATATATTAGGAACTTCAAGTGAGCCATATTGGGAAGCTCCGGAGAGCAATTAATCAGGAAGCTCACAAAGAGCCTTTAATCAGGAAGATCATGAAGAGCCATATAACGGGACGCTTATAAGAGCTGAGGTGTGTCTACAACACATGCAGAATCACAACCGATCTGGATGCTTCGAAGAGCTATTAACGGGAAGCTCGCAAGAACCATTAACGGGAGGCTCGAGAGGACTAGTAACAGGACGCTCTTTTTAGCTGCGGTGTGTCCGCAACATATGCTGGACCCCAACCAATTCGAGAACCCAGTATTCATCGAATTTCATTTATTCAAACGTGACTTTATATTTGTCGGGTATTTCTAGATATGTGATCAATGTTCATACATGGAAATCATACATTTTACAATCATAATACTCAATTTAAAAATATAAATATACAATTTAGTTATATGAACTTACCTCGACAAGTGTTCGTGTATGCAAAATCTACTAATCCAAAACTTTTTCTTTTCCTCGGTCTAACTCCGTATTTGGTCTATCCGGATCTATACGGGTAAATTTAGCTCAATTTAATACAATTCACATTCAATTCAATTCAGTTCACATCCTAGGCAAAATTACCATTTTGCCCTTATAATTTTAATTTATGACTATTTCGTCCCTAAGCTCGGAAAATGAAGTTCATGCAATTTAATCCTTACTCCAAGCCTAACTGATTTTTACATGTAACATTTACAACCCAAGTAATTCATAAAATTTAGAAATTTTTCGTAAATTTCACATCTTTACAATTTAGTCCCTAAATCACAATTTCATCAAAATTCACTTTACAAAAGTTGTTTATCCATTAACAACCTTTCATTTTCTACCATAAATTTCATAATTCATACAAATTTATCCATGGAAAAACCCTAGTACTTTGATAACTTTACAAATTAATCCCCGAGATAGCTAGAGTTCTCTTCTATGCTTACCCAATTAAGCCAAATAAGCTTGCTTGAGTTCTCTTCTCTTAGCTAGGGTTTTCATAAAAAAATTTGGAAAAGATGATGAAAATGATGAAATTTTATTACTTAATTAACTTATTATCTTTTATTATTTCAACTTTCTAATTTAGTCCTTTTCTTTATCAAATATTCCATGGATGAATCATCACGCTTATCTACTAACTTCTCTTAATGGTCTATTTTCCATATAAGGACTTCCAATTTTGATTTCCATAGCTATTTGATCCTTTTAGCTACTAGAATTCAACCTTTGCATTTTATGCAATTTGGTCCTTTTATCAATTAATCATGTAATCAGTAAAATTTTCATAACAAAATTTTTATATGATATTCCTATCATAAAGCAGACCATAAAATAATATTAAAATAAATTTTCTTTCGGACTCAGATTTGTGGTCCTGAAACCACTGTTTTGATTTAATTGAAAATGGGCTATTACAACATATCCTCTATTGAACCCAAGAAAGTGAAAGAAGCTTTTAAGGATGAACACTAAATATAGATCATGCATGAAGAAATTAACAAGTTTGAGAAGAATAATGTATAACAATCAATTATTAAATTAGAAGGCAATAATGTGATTGGTGCAATATGGGTTTTTAGGAACAAAATAAACGAGCATGGAAACATCATTAGGAAAAAATCTAGCCTTGAGAATTAAGGATACACTTAGGTGGAAAGAGTTGACTTTGATGAGACCTTTGCACCAGTTGCTCATTTTGAAGGTATTAAATTGTTGTTGGCAATTGCAATTTACCTTAACATCAAGTTATTTCAAATAGATTTTAAGAGTTCTTTTCTAAATAGATTCATCAATAAAGAGGTCTTTGTTGAGCTACCTAGAGGTTTTAAGGATCCTAGACATCCCAACCATGTTTACAAGCTTATTAAAGCCTTTTATAGCTTACAGTAAGCTCCAAAATCATGGTATAAGAGGCTCTCTAAGTTTCAATTAGAATAAGGTTATATATGGGGCGATGTGGATAAAATATTATTTTTCAAAAAGGTTAAAGATGAGATTAATGTTTCACAAATCTAAATATCTGCAATTATATTTGGCTCAACATATCAACAAGCCAAAGAAGCCTTTTTCAAGTTATAATATGATTTTGAGATGAGTATGGTGGGAGAATTGTCCTATTTATTGAGATTTCAGATCAAGTAGCTCAAAGATAGAATCTTCTATCCCAAGAGAAGTACACTTGCAACTTAGTGAAACAATGTGTCTTAGAGGGTCAAAAGCCATAAGGACACCTATGGGAGTTTATGAGAAATATAACTAAAATACGAAGGAAGTTGAACTAACCTTAGCAACTACTATAGCATGATTGATGTCCTTTTTATTTTATCTTACTACAAGTAGGTTAAATTTGTGTTATTGTATAAATGTGTGTGCCAGGTATCAATCTATTATTTAAAGTTTCATTCAAAAGCTATTAAATTTATTATTAGATATGTTAATGATGTTTTTGATCTTGGTAGTTGACTGCCAAAGGGACACAAAAATGAACTTGGTAGGCTCTAATAATGTAGATTGGGTAGGAAATGTAAATGATAAGAATATCACATAAGAAAGATATTTTTATCTAAGAACAAACTTGGTATCAATGTATAATAAAAAGAAACCCTAAATCTCTTTGTCAACAGTTAAGGCAAAGTACATGGTTGTAGGTAGTTTTTGTATGCAATTATTGTGGATTAGATAGATGCTAGAAGACCTTAGAGGTGCATCTTCAGTTGCAACTCTCTATAGTGACAACTCTAATGGCATCAACAGTTCTAAAAATTCCATGTTCTTTCTAAGTCCATATATATTGAAATAAGAAATTATTTCATAAGGGAATTAGTAGAAGATATGATAATAAAAGTTGACTTGTTTATTGAAATTTTGGTGCATCTCAATTTAAGAAATTAAGGAATGATACAGGTGTTTGTCTAGTTGGATTTGGCCTTGAAGGCATGAGACCAAAATTCTTTATTCTTGGGTTGTTTTTTATTAAATTAAGAATATTTAATTTTGATTTCATAATTATATTTTTTGAGGGATTAATTTTGCCAAAATTTCTTTCTTAAATTTTTTGAGAGAATATCTTAAAGATTTCATTTATTTATGCGATAAAAGTTTCACTCTAATGTTATTTGATTCCACTCAACTACCAAAGAGCCCTAAAGGAAATCTTTCTTTGTCATCGGTTATTCTTAAGAAACCTTTTCACAAGAACTTCTCTCAAACCCTTCTTCTAATATAAAAAACAAATCACGTTAAAATGACTAGAACTTTTAGCCATTAAAGAAAGATCACCTTTTTCTCAACCCTTAAAAAGAATATCAGAAGCAAAAGATGAGGGAACCTCATTAGTAACCCTCTAGAATCAATTCAAGTTGATCCGATTATTCTTGAAATAGAAAAAAGCCTTTCAATTCCTTCTCTAGTTACAATTATCATAACTAACTTACCTGGTGGTATGGTTTCACATCCTTATAGACCTAGGGTGGATGATTTTGTAGACCTTAAATATTAATATGCTTTTGAACTCACTACAAATCATTAACATGATGAGACTAAGGATCATGAGGTTGTATATGATGCTATATAAGATTTGAGAGAAAAAAAATAAAAAACAAATAGAAAAGAATGAAAGGTTAATGGAATAAGGATCCAACCTGATCAAGATTAAGCCATTGATCATGTCATTGAGGAATTACAACAAATGATTAAGACTTCTAAGATTGAACCTAGTCTTCAAGAATTAGTTAAAGGAGTTTTCCACATCGATTAACAAGAAGAATAGGATGTTGGAAATGAACCATAGAAAGAATCTAAAGAACTTAAGGTGGTTGTAACCTAAGTTACAACTGAAAGAGTAACTTGAGTTGTTGGTACTAAGGTTGTTGAGGAAGCCTATGCTAAGAAGAAAGTTGCCGACAAGGGTAAAACATGAATGGTTGACGCTCTAAGAAATATTATTGATAAGGAAAAAACACATGTTGTCAATGATGATGATGTGCCTTTGTCGAACTTGATTCCTTAAATTACTAGAAAAATGACTAATAGGACTAATATACCTTTGATCTTAAAGTAAATGAACAAAAGGCTAAAAACCGTATGTGTTCTTGAGATGCTTAAGGAGGTAGAAGTCATATTGAAATGAAGAAGCCTAAGTTAAACAACACATTGTTTTAAGAGAACGAAGTTGATGTCACAAAAGCGTTTCAAGTATTGATAATTAGTTTACATAACTATTGTTGGTGATTCTTAAGAGGAGTTTCTACCTTGGAAGTTTCTATATTTTATGCTTATGTTGCTTAAGAAATTTTTCTCTAGATTTTTTTTATCAAAAAGGCTAAAAAAGTAGAGTGTTAGTGTTACCAATTACATAGTTAGTTGCAATTCACTTTGCAATAGGACTGATGACAACTTGTCTATTTGGTAGGAATATTTTCACTCGATTACTTTGACTATTTTGAGCATCAATTTTTGTTACTTTTATTTGTGAATATATTCTATCAAGCAATGATATTTTGAAGAGTTCTAGTATAATTTACTTGCCTTGTTTAAAAAGATTTTTGACTAGTTGAAGTTTAATTGGTGAATTCCTCTTTCATCTTATGCCATATCAAGGAGTTTAGTTAGGGCAAAATTTCAGCGGTTTAATTTGATCATATATAACTTTCATTCACAAGTCTAAAAAAAGCCTAAATATTAAAAACTTGTTTATTATTTTTTGTGTGCATGAATTACAGAGCTCAATTTGTTTGATTGTGAAGAACATTCATGAGTGTTTTTATATTGCAAAAAAACTATTTACTAGTTTGAACTAAACTTTCATAGGGTATTGGCTTAGAGATGAGTAAATCTAAATAATTATATAAGAGTGAGACTATAAGGAATTAAGAAAGTTGAGTTTAAATCATCTATTGTATGATGGAATTATAGTGGAATATTATCTGAATAAGGCCTCACGGGCGTAAGAAGAAATTCCACATGATCAATTCATGTGTTTTATTTAATTGTAAGAACAAACAATTCATCGCTAGCAAAAATATTTTTATTATTGAGTAATTAATACTTACCAGATGAAGTATGATAATTTCATGTTAAGTATATAAAAAGGATAAAAGCAATTGATATTTTATGGCGTCAAAGAATGTTTTAAAAGTAATATATATATATTTATTGAAAGTATTCAAAAGTGAAAATATTATAAGCGAAGAGATGGGTTTATTTTTCTTTAATGAAGCATAGTGTATTAAAATTTAAAATTTATACTTATTAAGTATTATTTTAAAAAAAATAAGTATATGTATAAAATGTTTCAAATTTAATCTTTTATTTTTTGTTACTTAAAAGGATTGTAGCGGAATATATGCATGGCGTATTTTATTTATACATTGGTGCTGTATTAGGATACTAATATTTCCGTCACCTATCATGAGGTCATATGACATTAAGTTAATAGAAGGATATGTAATCTATTATTTTGTAAAGAATCCAGTTCAAATTTTTTTATTTAATTTCATAAAATCCAAAACCAAATTTTATGTTAAAAATGATTCCTGTCACACACTAACATGGTCCTTCATTGAAACTTCCAACACATCACCGATCGTAGCCTTTTATATCAACACTATAAATAGCCACCCCCTTCCTATCAAATCCCACAATCACCTCCTAATACTCTCTCATCAAAACTAATCTGGGTTGCTTCTTTCAAAACTTTGTTGTGAAAATGGTTGCCATGTCCAAGATTGCTACTGGGAATGGACACGGTGAAAACTCTCCTTACTTTGATGGATGGAAGGCTTACGAGACCAATCCTTTTCATCCCACTGAAAGACCTGAGGGAGTCATTCAGATGGGTCTAGCTGAGAATCAGGTACCTTATTATAGCTAAGATAACAAGAAACTTGCAGGGATTATTTTTAGTCACTTTCTATGTGTAGAAACTGACAGATATTCATGGTCTTCAATTAAACACTCCAGCTGTGCTTTAATTTAATCAAAAACTGGCTCATCAAACACCCAGAAGCCTCCCTCTGCACCCCACAAGGTGTAAACAAGTTCAAGGAGACAGCACTTTTCCAGGATTATCATGGGATGCCTGAGTTCAGACAAGTATGGGTTATTATATTTATAACACAATCTGTGTATCAACGTTCATGAATATGTTAAATGATTGATTAATGACATTAAAAATTAATACTCACAGGCGGTTGCAAAATTTATGGGGAAAGTGAGGGGAGATAGAGTAAAATTTGATCCAGATCGCATTGTTATGAGCGGTGGAGCCACCGGAGCTCATGAGATGGTTGCCTTTTGCTTGGCAGATCCTGGTGAAGCATTTCTCGTCCCCACTCCTTATTATCCAGGGTAATGCTTCATTTTTTTTTTTTGATAATTATATTTTGTACACATGTCCATATAGTATACATAAAGATTTCGTAGATGCCTCATTTTTAATTTTTTAATGACTAACCTTGACCTTTGTCCCCAAACCCACCCACACGCTGGAAACTAGGGAGAAATTGCTAATTAAGCAAATCAAATTTTGACTAAGATAAGTTTTAGTTTAATAGAACTGGATTTAGTCACCTAGTATAATTTCTAATGTTCAGTAATGTTAAAACTAAGTAACGAAGGGAATGATTTTTGGGTAAGGGAATCATGAAAGCAACTTGGCTCTCTTTTTGAAGTTCTTGGCCCATCTCTGATAGAATTATGCAACTGACATATTTAATTATACCAAGTAACAAAGCGAAACAAAAACTAAAAACCTGGTAGTATATATAAAGGCTCATCATCAGTAATAATCATAGAAAGTTGAGTAGTCATTTTCATTTGAACCGGTCTATTATTTGTCATTTCATAACAGCTGGATGAGATGAGTTGACTACCTAATTTGAGCTTTCAGAAGAAGTTATCAATTTCATGGTGTAATTATTTATCTAGTTCACTAAAAAAGAACACACACACTTTTGACATCACTTTGCAGGTTTGATCGTGACTTGAAGTGGAGAACCGGGGTTGAACTTGTACCAGTCAACTGTGAGAGCTACAATAATTTCAAGATCACCAGGAACGCCTTGGAAGCTGCGTATGTTAAAGCACAAGAAGCTAACCTCAGAGTGAAGGGCTTGCTCATAACCAATCCATCGAACCCATTGGGTACTATCTTGGATCGGGACACATTGAAGAGCATGGTTAGGTTCATAAACGACAAGAACATACACCTGATTGGTGATGAGATTTATGCTGCCACTGTTTTCATGGAGCCTGAGTTCGTTAGTATTTCTGAGATTATAGAGGAAGAGGATGTGGAATGTAATCGTGATCTCATACACATTGTGTACAGTCTTTCCAAGGACATGGGGTTCCCTGGTTTCAGGGTTGGCATTGTATACTCATACAATGATTCAGTCGTTAGCTGTGCCCGCAAAATGTCCAGCTTTGGATTGGTGTCTTCGCAAACTCAGCACTTGATTGCATCTATGCTATCTGATGGAGAGTTTGTTGATAACTTCATTACAGAAAACAAAGAGCTGTTATTCAAAAGGCACAAGTATTTTACTTGGAGTCTTTCTCAAGTCGGTATTGGTTGTTTGAAGGGCAATTCTGGGCTGTTTATATGGATGGATCTGCGTAAGCTCCTCAAAGAGAAAACATTTGCAGCCGAGATGGAGCTGTGGCGGGTAATAATCAATGAAGTTAAGCTCAATGTTTCGCCAGGTTCTTCTTTCCATTGCGAGGAGCCTGGTTGGTTCAGGGTTTGCTTTGCTAACATGGATGACCACACCATGAAAGTTGCTTTGTTGAGAATCAGAACCTTTGTGTTCAAGAACAACGAGGCCATGGTTCCTCTAAAACTATGCAGGCCAAGCAGCCTTAAACTCAGCTTATCACGAAGCTTATCTCGAAGAATGGAGTCACCGGGCATCATGTCTCCCCACTCTCCCTTGCCTCAATCACCCCTCGTTCGAGCAAGGACTTAACAAAGTTCAACAGCCTCATAAACTTCCCCATTATGCATTACTCTTTGCATGCTACAAACTTTAATTAGTGTTATAATTAAACTGTAAACCAGAGAATCCGCTGCATTGTTTCCTATAGTCATAATAACCTGAACACGATCCTTTTGGCGGAAAGCTGTCCATCATAAGGGTACTCCATGGATTCATTCAACTCATGTATTTTTCTGTCTTCCCTCACATGCAAAAATGCACTATTTGTGAGGAAAGTTCAATGTTGCGGAGTAGTGTGTACTGGTCGTGCAGATGTATAAAATTATATGTAATGGTGAAGCCCTTCTATGTGAAAAATAAAGGATTGTTACTTGAATCTCTACTGCCTACTAAGTGTATAATTTGTAAAATGCTAAGCCTGTACGTATATTATATAGCAGTTGATTGCAGAAGTCACGTAATAATTACATGAATGCAAAACAGGTTAAATAGGCCCTGTTGTAACAAGTGTCATACCTTTCACCAACTTCTCTGTTTAAGTTCCTACCTTGGCACAAGCTCATTGAGATTGAACTTCACAATGAGATTTCGTAAAGGGAAATTAAATGAAGGCTACATTTTCTTAACTTAGTATCAATATTTACATTTTTTTTCAAATTAGTCTTTATTTTCTTTATAAGTTAAATTTATTTTTTAATTTTTCAAAAAAGAGTCAAATAACTTTTTTTAGTAAAAAAATGCTATTAAAATATTAATTTTTTAACGATATTAGTGTGACAATAGTTGATGTGCACTTTTTATATGGCCTTAATAAATAATTTTTAAAAATATAAAAAATATTTAAAATTTAAAAAATTATAAAAAGTTCATACAAATTCGAAATTAGCATGAAGTATTTGTGAATTGTCATTCAAGTTGTCATGTTTGAAAATTTAATGTTTTAGTGTCCCTTTGAATGGACAATTACCTCTAGTGCGTTTAGCTTTTTTATTTTTTATTTGTGTCTCACGCTACAATATCTAATCTCACCACCACCACTACTTTTACAGTAATCGCAAGTAAATGCATCTCCCATCCAAAGGGACCCTTAGTCAGTATTTTCATCAAAAGAACAACAATTTAACTCTTTTTGAAAGATTAATGGTTAAATTAGACTTTTTTTTAAAGGTTGATAGTCAAATTTAGTTAAAAAAAAATAAATGCATCTGCCATCCAAAAGGACCCCTAGTTAGTATTTTCGTCAAAAGAACAATAATTTAACTCTTTTTAAAAGATTAATGATTAAATTAGACTTTTTTTTAAAGGTTAACGATCAAATTTAATTAAAAAAATAACAATCAAATTGACAAAAAATATAAACATTGAATATACCACTAATCAATAAGGTTTATATATATATATAAATAAATAAAATAATACATAATACATATACTAATTTTAATCACACGCGCTATGCACGTGATACAATATAATAAATTAATTTAATAATTTATAAAAATAATATTCATCTTGTATGAATATAAAATTTAAAATTTAAAATTTGAATTTAAATTCAAATAAAATAAAAAAGACACAACAAATTACTATGAGTAGAAAATAAATATATATTCTTTTCTCTATTTCATCTTTTCTATATTTAAGATAATGTTTGAAGAGATACTTAGTAAATGAATTTGGATATAATTACTTGCAATTAATAAGTGTGAGTAATTAATGTAATTGATGGGTTCCACCAAATTAGTGTGTTACACTTTTCAATTATTAGTGGAGGATGGGGATTAGGTAATTACACCCAAATCATGTATTAATATAAAATTTAAGATTTATAATATAATTTTTAAAAAAATTATAAAATTATAACAAAGATATATTATTCAAATACTAAAAAAATTCTACAATTATGAACAAAAAGTTTATTGTAAAAAATAATTTATATGTTATAAAAGTATTATAATATATTTATTTATTAACAGTTATGGTAAAAAAGTATGAATATAATTTCTTTATATCTTCATGATCCATGCTATATATTATAAAATAATATACTTGTTCATAAAAAAATGTTTTAATTTTTTCAGCATAACTTATAATAGAGAATAACTTTATAAGATTATAGTAAAAAAATATATCATTGATAAGAAGTGTTATGAAAGGTTTCGACACTTTATAAAATATTTTTTATAAAGGTTATAATTATAATTTTATATTACATATTATGAAAAGAGATAATTTAGTATAAGTATTTTTCCAAATTAAGTTTATATAAGTGTTTATAATTGATGCTACATATTATTTGGATTAATTTGTACTATTAACTCAAATACTATAAGGTTGTTGCTAATTATGAAAATAGAAAATGTTCTCTTGCACCATACTGTGAATGTATGATACCATTTAAGAGAATGTGGTTAAAAAGATATTTGTTGTTCTAAAAAAATATTGTCCATATTAACACTACCACTTTGATATAGCATAAAAGAAAAGGTTGAATTGTACTTGTATATTGTATGTTTCATAACTATGTGGTACAAGAAATGTAAGAAATGAGGTTAGAAGACATTCGAGGAAACGGGCTGACGACTCAACGGGTTTGAGTTGGAAGTTTTCGTCACAACTATGTGGTACATGGAAGGTAAGGAATGAGGTTATTATAAATTGTAATTTTGTTACTGAAAATTCTATTGTGTCAAAAGCAAAAATATTGTTGCAGGATTACATTTTAGCACTAGCACAGATGGTGAAGTCTAACAGAGCAGCCAGTGGCCAAGTGAGATGGCAACCTCCACCTACTACCTACTTTGAAGTGAAGTTCGATGCTGGTTTCAATGCAAATTTACAGCAAACAAGAGCGGGACTTGTTGAGGCTCTCTATGGATGTCTAGCTATAGGCTGAGATGACAGCAGCATTGAAGGCCCTGGAATCGGCGAAGAAACAAGTTAAAAGATCCTATACGTCCAAAGACAAGTTAACCCCCCTTGTAGGAAATGATGATGTTGAATTGTCATGATTGATAGGCTCTTAATTTTCGATGAAAAGAAGAAGAGTTAGAAGCAGCAAATTGGTTTAGTTCTTCAATAAAATTATGGGATTCTGGAAGTAATATAAATTAAACCGAAACTGGGGAAAACCCATTGTTTACAGTTTCATGGATATGTACGAGGAATGAGTTACAAACAATTTGTTGTTGGGACTTTTGAGATCATCTAATTAATGATAAAATCATTGCAAACAAGTTGGCAGCCGGTGGTTAATTTAGCCCATAGTTATCTCAATTATCTTCATCTGTTTTTGGGAATTTAATAGTTAGTCATTGTCATGATGACTATCATGGTATCATACGGAGGGGTAGTATCCATGATTTGCTGGTGCAAGTAAGAATCCGGATGAGTTTTGCTTAAACAACCAAAGATTAGTTACAAATTGGGGGACTAATCTTTATGCTTTACTACGCAGATGACATTATCACCTATTATAACAGAAAATGTGATTATCCAAATGATCTTATCCATCCCATGTTCAATACTTTGGAAAAAGAAAATAAATAAAATAGTCTATCATTCTGTTCGTTCTATAAATGTAAATTCATTATTGAGAACGGAACAAGAATAATCTCTCCGGATAACAATCTCTAGAGAGAGTTTTCTTCACAGCTCCGATGCTCACTTGCATTGCATGCATCCTAGCAACATTGTTTAGACTTTTGATGTAAGTACTTCCCTTAGGACTAAATGAATTAATCCCTCCATTATTAAATAGACCAATTTAATTCATGTATTGTTAATAGGAATTAAATAAGATCAATGAAATATATCACTTTGAAATTAGGTATGTCACACCCCAGAAGCAGCAGACCTAAAAAGGGGAGTATATATGTAAATAAACTATTTTGGTGCACTATGGCACCTTACTAACTTGCTAACGAGATAGAGTATTGGCATATACTAGTGTTAAGACATCTGCCCATTGGCAGTATCTAAAGATTTAATTACAGGATATCTTCAAGTGAAGAAAGATTATGCCCCAGAAATAGTACGCCCTAAAGTTTTGGTTGAGCACTAAGGACCTATCAAGTGTATGAGAAAGCCGTAGGAAACTTAATTGTTTTTAAGACCACATCATACGCGAGTTGCCACCAAAGTATAGTATGCTTGGTTTACATGAGCATTGTTCTAATTGGTTCTTATAATGAGATTAGTTGGGAGTCAATTAGATTGATTTGATCCTCCCCATGATTGGTCAACAGTAAAATAGATCTTCTCTAGATTTATTTCACCTACCCCCAGATTTGGTAGGTAAATTAGGGGACGAGAGTATATTTATTTAAGGGAAGGGGACATTCCAAATAGTTTTTCTTTCTGCTCAATGTTTAGGTTCTTCTTTCTAGCCTAAACATTCTTTTCTTATTCGTAAAATAGATCTAAGACCTCGTTTAATCAGTGGATGTTTAATATTCTGGTAAGTGTTATAGCCATGTATGTTACGATTGTTGAAGAGCAAGGATGATAAAAGATGTAAGAACAAAAGGGTATGAGTGAAAGGCCCTGCTTGGGTGTCGCATGTAGTTGAAATGTTAGTAAACTATCTGTAATTGAGGATTCTAATGTAAATTCTATGATTTTGTAAGCAACTGATCTATTGGATTGGGAAGGATTTCTTCAAGAGCATCAAAATCTTCCAAGTTTTCCTCATCTATTTTTGGCTCTCTAGAGATGAAAAAGTTGACCAATTACCTCCATTCCTTTTGGAACTTCTCCTAATCTTCGCCCTAAGGTTATAGACATCAAAGTTTAAGGACTCAACAGCGACCTTCTATAAGTAGTTGAAGTTCACCTGACATAAATTGAGAGGACCCGCAACAATTTGGGCGTGAAGGACTAGGTTGGATCGTAGTATGGACAAGGCTTCTGCCAGATTTTTCTTAATGTCTTCTTGGTGTTTTTTCAAAGCTTCCTCGTTGGATTGGCATAGATGCCCCAACTTTGATAAATACTGCCTTGAGATTTAAACTTCTCCTCTTAAGAGGACTTCTTTGTTCTTAGTTGATTGAATTCTTCCTCCATCTACTTGGCCTAGGTTTCTAATTCTTCATATTTGGCCTTCCAAAAATAAGCGTAGCTGAGCTAAGGACTATTTTCCAGAATCCACAGTTCTTCCAAGCTTGCCAATTTGATGTTGTTTTGATTACAAGCCTCCTGAAGGCCCAACTCATACGCCCGTATTCAGCCGCTAAAACTAGAGAAGAGAGGAAAACTTTTTTCACCTATTGAGGCAAGATGCTATTTTGCTGTTGCTGGATGACTTCAAGAGAGAAGAGATATTGCCCTGACCTTATGAGATCACGCCATGGGAAGATTTTTCCTGATTCACCAAATGAAATGTTAATGTGTAAGTAACCAAGAGGGGCCTTTGGCTGGCTTGGGCATACTGAATTTAGTGTGAGTACAATCAAAGATGGATCTGAGACATAGATTAGAAAGTCTACAGAGTTGGCAGACTCTACTAGTACAACTAGAGCAGGAGGAAGGGTAAGAATAGGAGGCAGGACAAGAGCAGGAGGAGTGATGGCTCTTATGGAAGCAGACCATCTCCTAAGTCTGCAAGGGATCAGGTATAGATGGCCACTGCCCTTAGTATCTTGGGTGCTACCCTCCACCCTTGGCCTTTTTTGAGTTCTACCAACTATTGGTGTGATGACAACTCTTTCACTCTAGTGAATTGCATCTCATAATGCTAAGGCGTCCATATTGGCTGCAGGAGTAGGTGTGGAAGTACTAGATATATGAGAAAATGAAGATCCTGCAGCAGTAATAAGAGAGCTAGCCTAGTTAAAAGAAAGAGCAAAAGACGTACCATAACTAATTATATTCCAATGGCATGGGCGTAGTCCACAAGTCTTATAGAAGAAGAATGAAGGCTTTCTCATCCTCCTTGCTAGGATTCATGACAAATCATCATTGGCGTTGTAAGGCCAAACCACCTTAGCGAAAGGAACATTATGGGAATCGACCCATAGTAAAAGGTCATTCACTCAACGATAATTTGGACTCAGCCATTGCAGATAGTATTGAAAGATGTTTCAGACAATAACAATCTCTTTCAATTCTAGGATACACTTCTTCTTTAACCGCTTAAATTACTTCCAAGAAACTTCTGAATCAACGTGTTGGCTTTGTAGGTAGAGGTCCTTTTAGCGTATGGACCATAAAGTGGGAAAGCTAAAATCAGTTTCGAGCTTGTGCGTGACTCTCACAAACCTATCCTTCTTAATATGGAGGTTTGATGCCCAATTTTGGATAATGGGCTCGTAAAACTACACTAGCATGTGCTAAAATGGGCCATCCCGATCAAAGTACCTTGCGTTTTGATCTTCAGTTGATAGATCCTTTAGAAAATGGCAAGAATAGATTGCTTGTTGTATAAGTAACAATCGATGAAATAAGCCACCAATTCCCACTAGGAAAAGATAGAGGTTTCCCTGGTGCGATACTATATTCGTTGAGCAGCAAACAAAAGAAGGCATGAAGAGGCAAATAAAAGCCAACTCGAGCAGGAAGAGGGATAGAATAAAGCCGTTGGTGTTGTCACTTTGGTGACATTCCCCTCGGACTAAACGAAAACTATAGGTGAAGTTTGAGCGAAGGATACCTCTGGCCCATAGATATTAAGTCAAATCCTCTTTAGTAGTACTGCATTCGTACATGGGAGCGAGTACACGATGAGTACAATCAGGACCTTTGGGTCCGATCATGACAACGTTTCTAAGGTTGTAGCTTCTGCTACTTTGGGCATGGCCTCTTCCATGAGAAGTAGTTTTAAGCATTTTGAATAATAGAGAGAGAAGGAGAAAGAGAGTTACCTCAGAAGAAAGTTACAATTGAAGTCGAAAAGAAGCAAATAGACTTGAGCAGAAAAAAATTAGGGCTCCAATGATGTAGAGAAAAATATTGGGGGAAAGTGTTGAACATTCAAATTTATATAGAATCAAACGTCTGTCAAAAGTTTCAAATTCAAAACCAACTATTGGAATTCTTAAATCACAACATGACACTTGTCAAGGCAAAGGCTATAGGATGTTTAAAAACACAAAAGTACCTAGCAACTATGTCCACGAATCTAGGATTTACCAATCGAGACTTTTTGTCTACATTCGCACTAGTTGGAATCTCCAGTGTGTACGTCTCAGACGAGAAGTTTGTTATGACTATGTTTGGGCATTTCGCCAAGAAATATACTACATCTAATCTAGGAAGTTGGTCACGTACCATTGATAAATGGGGATTTCCAAGTTGGTAAAAAATTTCAGGGACGAAATTTCTTGAAGGAGGGAAAAGTTGTCACAGTCCAAAAGCGGCAGATCCAAAAAGGTGAGTATGATATGTATGTAAATTTTTTTGGCGCACTGTAGTAGTATTACCCGCCACCCTTCTGACTTGCTAATGAGTTAGAGTATTGACATATACCAATGTTAAAGCATCTGCCCGTTGGTGGTATCTAAAGATTTATTTACATGATATCTTTAAGTGAAGAAAGATTACGCCCAAGAAAGAGTGCACCTAAGAAAGAGTACACCCCAAAGTTTTGGTTAAGCACTAAGGCCTATCAAGTGTATAAGGAATCCATAAGAGACTTAATTGTATTTAAGACCACACCATACGTGAGTCACCAGCAAGGTACAGTACACTCGGTATATATGAGCACTGTTCTAATTGGTTCTTGTAACAAGATTAATTGATGTCAATTGGATTGGTTTAACCCTTCCCATGACTGGTCAACAGTAAAGTAGATCTTTGTCAGATTTTATTTACCTACATCTAGATTTGGTAGGGAAATCAGGGGGACCAAGAGTATATTTATTAAAGCGAGGGGGACATTTCAGATAATTTTTCTTTCTGCTTAATATTCACGTTCTTCTTTCTACCTAAATATTCTCTTCTTCATTAAGATGAAGCTAAGATCTCATTTAGTTAGTGGATGATTCAATCTTCTGGTAAGTTTTATAGCCCTGTATGTTACGATTGTTTATGAGTAAGGATGATAAAAGGTGTAAGAAGAATAGGGTGTGAGTGAAAGACCCTGCTTGGGGGTTGCACATAGTTGAAACATTAGTAAACTATCTGCAAATGAGGATTCTAATGGAAATTCCATAATCTTGTAAGCAGTTGCTGCTTCTGGATTGGAAAAGACAATCGAAACAAAAGTTCTAAGTCGAGGTAATTATAGGCCTCTGGTGAGTCTCTAGACCCGAATTCTACACGATATATTCTGATGATTCTTTATATGATTGATGTTCATATAGATGCATATAACTTCCTGAGGAGTTGTATGTATGTATGTATCTATATGTGTGTGCGTGTTCTCCGTGAAGCATTTGTATGTATGTATTGAAGTGTACGATGTGCTGCATAAAGATGATGATATGTGGTAAGCATATATGAGAAATTTTGTGTTAGGAAGTGTGATTTTGTTAAGGCTGTGAGTGAAGTCTATGTAAATGTGTCAAATATGTTATTAGAGTGATGCATGCGAAATTTTGGCTGGTGACAAGGGGGTTTGGGCGGAGTGTTGGGAAAATATGTGATATGATAATGGACCTTGTGGTGGTGTTTTGAAGACGTTCAACGAGACAATAAACACAAAGGCCAGTATGGAAAAATATAGTCCGTCATGACCATAAGCACGAGGTCCACTGAGATGTTAAACACGATAAAAGACCAGTGTGGCAGTTATGTGGAAAGACTTGGCCATGTTACATTTTGGAAATGGCGGATGAGCCGTTTTTGTCTACTAGGGTTTCTGTGTCCTAGGGGTGATGGTGGGCAAACCTCAGGCTATGCTGAGTTTAGACAAATCCATATCATCAAACACGACATTTGGTGTGGTGCCTTGGTGGCAAACCAAACCAAGCCCTTGTGGCGAGTTATCTATAAAACCTTTATGGCGAATTATCTGAAAAGCCTTTGTGGCATATTGTTTGAGAAGCCTTAGCAGTAAAGTTATGCAGCACCCCAAACTCGACTTAGACATTATGGCCGAATCCGAAAGTGTTACGAAGAAAATTATAAATTCGACTTCTTTCTTTTTGAAAACATCGTATCTCTTTGTTACTAAAAGAGTCCACTTATTTAAAAACGTGTTGTTATACTTATTAATTAAAATTGTTAATTGTTTACGTTTTAAAAATAAACTGAGTTTGTTTTCTTTAAAAATAATTGATTGTAGAAACATCGTTATTTTTCGAAAAGCCATTTTGTCATGTGCTATGTCAAAACCCAAAACAAAAGTCCAAATCCAAAAAAAATAAAGCCAAAAATACAGAGAGTCCAAAAATTGAAAAACTAGCAAAAATGGAATTTTAAATGAGCTAAATTAATGTAAATCAAGTTTTATGGAATTGTGGATAAATTCGAGCTCTCGTCGCACTGAGCCGCCTAAGTCTGAGGGTTACCTGAAAGTATCAAACAAACAGAGAGTGAGTTTTATAACTTAGTGTGTAATTTAAAGGAAGCAGATTCACAGAACAGATTCACAGATTTAATACATAATAGAACATATATTGACGAATGTCTCATGTAGAATTAGAGTCACATGCAAATTACAATTCTACCCCTATCCGTTACACGCCATCTCCGACCATCCTAACACACCATGTGGGGTATAAAACACCCATTCTTCCCTACATACCACTTAGTGTCCTTATGACGCTTTTTAGAAAAATTGCAACAGTGCTGCTAGTATATTGGCAAATCATCGCCTTAAACAGAACACTTCCTCCTCATAATACATAACCCACCCCATAGCCAGGGACAGACAGAATATCAGGTATAATAGAATAACAAATACCAGAACGTATATCACATGCATGCTCGTATAACATATATTAAACATGCATATACATAATAGATAAAAAAATATCGCATCTCATTACATGTATTTAGGTGTTGTTTACGTCAAATTCATATTATCAGATTAGTAGATTTCATGCTTTAGGGCTTATATAATCACATACTGACCCCACAAAAGGTCCATAGTCGATCAAGACAACCTGTATGACTCTAGGAAAAAATTCTAAAATTTGGGCCCACACGTCCGTGTGGCCTACCCGACCCAAAATGGCTTGTCCGTGTGGGCCCACACTCCCAAAATTACCTTGCCCGTGTGGCCTACACAACCTAGCACATGACCCACACAAGCCCTGTGGCCCACATGACCCTAAATTGCCTAGACCGTGTGTCACACATGGCCTCCTACACGACCTGTCACATAGTCGTGTGTCACACAAGGCTTGGCTCATGATCGTGTGGCATCAACAAGCCCCAATTTTGGCTTGCTGTTTTTTGGGTTTCTTGTTAAACACATTGATTGTTTTTTATGCAAATCCACCCACAAAGCTTCCAGATCCTAAAATGTCAATTAACACAAATTAAGAACGATTCGTGAAACTTATATCAAGAATTATTCACAAACATCCTTATTTGGTCTCTAAAATATTCAAGCACCTACCGATAAAGTGAACAACAATTAACGATGCCTAAGTCGCTAGCTAAATGCCAAACGTCATTCGATCATCTCCTAAAACCACACAATACCAATTAACCAAAGACCTAAAGAAGAAATCAACCCTTATTATTCAAACTCAGTATCCAAATGGAAACAAAAATATCATACTATCGAAAGCAAAAATTATACACTTACCTAATGAAATAGAAATACCAAAAAAATATCGAACAACAGATTAATCACCACACTTGTGTAAAGACTTGAATCCAAAAAGAAATACAAGCCTCTCTACCAAATAGTTTTGATGAAAGATCGTAAAAGAAAGAATTAATTTGAGAGTAAAAAGGCAAAAAAAAAAGGAATAAAGAAAGAAACAATTTGCAAAACTCCACCCAACAGAACTTGGAGGGTGAAATGTGTTTAGTGATTTTAGGAGAAAAAATATATATTATTGTTTCAAAATAAAACAAAAACCTAACCCCTAACTTCTTGATAGCTCAAAAACTCTTTTAAGAGTTTTAATACAATTCCAGCACCACCAATATGAACAGCACACTAAGGATTAACAAAAATAATTTCATTTTAGTCACGTAAGGGATTCGAACTATAGACCCCTATCACAATACCAAGACTCACAACCACTGAAGCAGACACTTAATTAATGTTTGAATTTAACTAAGCAGAGCTTAAGATTTTTGGGGTGTTACAACTCTCCCCCTTAAAAGAAATTTCAGCCTCGAAATTTACCTAATTCAAATAGATGCAGATACTGTTGACATATTGAGTTTTCAGGTTCCTACGTGGCTTTCTCAATGCCATGATTCTTCCATAAAACCTTCACTAACGGAATAGATTTCCTCCTCAAGACCTTAATGTCTCGTTCCAGAATCTGATCATGCTCCTCTTCAAAAGTCAAATTCGGTCTAACCTCGACCTCCTTAATAGAACAATATGAAATGAGTCCGACCGATACCTCCTCTACATAAAGACATGAAACACATCATGGATACAGTTTAATTCCGAAGGTATCTCTAATAGATAAACCACTGATCCCACATGTTTTAGAATCTGATACGGCCTAATGAACCTATTGCTCAACTTGCCATTACGTCCAAACCTTAAAAATTTATTCTATGGAGATACCTTAAGAAACACATAATCTTTCATGAAATACTCAGTGCCCTTCCTTTTCAGATCTGTATAAGACTTCTATCAGAAGTCGCCTTAAGACAATCCCGAATTAGTCTAACTTTATCCTTAGTCTCATAAACCAACTCAGGACCCAAAACCTGCGCTCACCCAACTCAGTCCAACACAGCGGAGTATGACACTTACGACCATTCAGAGCCTCATAAGGTGCCATATGAATGCTAGACTAGAAAATGTTATTGTAAGCGAACTCGGCTAATGGCAGAAAATCCTCCCAACTACCTCAAAAATCAATTACACAACTTCGGAGCATATCATCCAATATCTAAATCACCTTATCAGTTTAACCATTAATCTGAGGATAGAACACAGTATTGAAGTCCAATCTCGAACTCAGAGCCTCATGAATTTTTTTTCCAAATTGAAAAGTGGAGTAAGGATCTATATTAGAAATAACCGAGACTGGTACCCCATGAAGTCTCACGATCTTAGAAATATATAACTTGGCCAATTTTTGAAGAGAATAATTTGTCCGAACAGGAAAGAAGTGGGCAGACTTGTTCAAATGACCCACACAGAATCCTTCTTAGTAGGTGTTAGGGACAACCCACTAACGAAGTCCATAGTCACACTCTCCCATTTACATATGGGAATCTTAACAGATTGAAGCAAACCCAAAGGCAACTGATGCTTAGTCTTAACTTGATGGCATGTCAGACAACGAGAAATAAAGTTTGTCACCTCTTATTTCAAGCCAGGCCATCATTACAGTTCATGAAGATCCCGATACATCTTATTTCCACCAGGATACATATCATAAGGGCTACTATGCAATTTCCTCAAAATTAACTGTTTCAAATCAGAATCAATTAGTACACAAACTTGTCCTCGAAAACACAGAATCCCATCACTATTCAGCCCAAAATCAGATGTACCACCATCTTCTATCTGACGGAATCGCAAAACCAGAAAATCATCCCCTAACTGCTTATCTCGAATCTGATCGATCCAAGTCGACTTAACTTGCAACTAGGATAACAGAGCCTCCATCATCAAACAGACTTAGGCGAGCAAACATCCCACTCAAATCAGACATGGCCCTACGACTAAGAGCATCGGCCACCATATTGGCTTGATCGGGATGATACTCAATCGTGCAGTCGTATTCCTTAGAAAACTCAATTCACCTACATTGTTTAAGGTTCAACTCTTTCTGGTAAGGAGGTATTTAAGACTGTTGTGATCGATATAAATAATACATCTCTCACCATACAGATAGTGCCCCTAAATCTTTAAGGCAAAGACAATAGCAGCTAACTTTAGATCACGCGTCGAATAGTTTCCGTCATGTGACTTAATATATCGAGACGCATAAGCCATAACCTTACCGTCTTGCATCAGTACACAACCCAAACCGACATGAGGTGCATCACTGTAAACCACGAACTCCTTACCAGATTTAGGCTATATCAGAACAGGAGCCTGAGTTAAATTAGATTTGAGCTTCATAAAGCTCAATTGTTGCTCATCAGTTCAGACAAAAGGGATATTCTTACGCAATAGCTTAGTTAGAGGAGCTACAATTAACGATAACCCCTTGACAAATCTCTGATAATAACCCGCTAAACCGAAATGTTTGAATGTGATACTTATTGTCTAGAATATGTAATTATGAATGTGTGAAAATTTCAAGCTTCAATTTGGTTGATTGCATGTGAATTTAGTCAATAGGACTTATGTGAGAAAATTCTAAAATGTGATAGGTCAATGTGTGAGGACCTATTAGTGCATGTGGACAAAGGGGGACTTGCATGTCAAATTCCCCCTACTAGTAGTGGCCGGCCATGACAAGCATGGTAGACCAAGTTTGATGGCCAAGACATGTCATAGACATGTTTTGTTGGTGCATCATGGGTGGAAAAAAATAAAATAATAGGCATGGAAATTAAATAATGAAAAGGAGTATGATGAATACACAAAAAAAAAAGTGTGTAGTTGATTCTTTCCCCCCCATTGCCGTGAGCTAAAGAAAAGAGAGGAGAAGATCTTTGTTCATCCTTTTCTCACCTTCATTTAGCCTAAATTAGAAAGAAAAACAAAGAAAAAATTTCTCATCCTTTGGTTCATCCTTGGCCAAAAATTTTAAGGAGGAAAGAAGAAGAAAGGTGAAGAGATTCGGCCATGCATGTAGCTAGGCTAAGGTATGTTTGATGATGTTCCATGAGATGCATGCATGTTTTAGTTGTTAGCTTGAGTTCTACCTAGCCCATGGTCTAAATCTTGCTATGTGATGGAATTGGCACTTGACCATGGATGCATCATTCTTGGTTGGTGTTTGATGTTGTGGTGATGAGGCATGAGGATGAGTTAAGATTCGGCCTAGGTGGAGGTTGTGTTAATGCCATTGCATGCAAAATATGAAGCTTGTTAATGATGCATGTGATGATGGCTTGATGATTCTTGAACCTCCTTTTTAGCATTTTGTGTGAGCACATATGTGCATTGGTTGCTAAATGGAGAAGAATCGGCTAGCAAGATGTGTGCTAAGGCCGAATGTAACTTTGCATGTTAATGAGCAATGCATGTGTTAAATTGATGAAAAGGGGGAGGATGCTTTACTAGTGTGTATATGTGTGTATTAAGTGTTGAAATCGACCCAAAAATAGACATGCATATTCGGCCAAGGGGAAAGAAATTAGCTAATATGTTGTGTTGATGCATGATTTTTGCATGTATGAGACTTTAATGTCTAATGTATAAATATGGGCTAAGTGCCTTGTGTTCATCTTTTTGATGCCTAAATGATGAAATCAATTTATTTGTTTAATTAAGCTCAAGAGCAAAGGGGAAATAAATCCGATAAAGGGAAGGAAAAAGTGGTTGAATAGCTAGCGGAATCGTTCGACAACACCCGAGGTAAGTTCTTGAGTAAGAGAGCTTAAATTACGATGTGATTAAATCATGCTCTATGTGTGGCTATTGAGCCGAATGTGCAAGGACGATATGTGCCTTGTGTTTGAGTTTCGCAAATGAAAATGAAATATGAATGTGCCATGAATTATTGTTAGATGTGCATGATTAATTGAATGCTGTCCGGGCTAAGTCCCGAAGGCTTTGTGCTAAGTGAATATATCCGGACTAAGATCCGAAGGCATTTGTGCGAGATACAAATTCCGGGTTAAGCCCCGAAGGCCTTTGTGCGAGATACTAAATCCGGGTTAAGTCCCGAAGGCATTCGTGCGAGTTATTAAATCCGGGTTATGTCCCGAAGGCATTGTGTGAGTTACTAAAACCGGGCTATGTCCCGAAGGCATTTGAACGAGGAGCTATATCCGGTTAAATCCCGAAGGTACGTGATTTGGTAATGAATGAGCTTGCTGTAAAATTCCAGCGAATACTCGAAAAACATCCCAATATGGGGATATGTTACGTATGTGTTGAATTTAATCGAGCCCTTACAAATAAATGTTTGCTCAGTTGATAAACGAGCTACCGGCCTTCGGCTAAGTTAGTCTATTGTGTATGTACATAAGGGTTGTTAATGTTGTGAAGCAAGTTTGATATCGGTAAATTGCGTATTATGAAATATTCCGTTTAGCTAAATGTGTGTTATTCTTTGTTTATGCTGGAATTCCTTGCTCAAAACTTACTAAGCATAAATTGCTTACTCGTTACACTGCTCCTCTGTTTTATAGATTTTTGGTTCTCCAGCTATCGGACTCGGGATCTTGAAGTCGAAGTCGCCCACACTATCAAAGGCTCTTTTGGGTACTATTTTGGTTGAATTTTGATATGGCATGTATAGGACTACCCATTGTTGTTTTTCGTGTACTTTATGAAATGTATAAGTGTACAACCATGCGAAAATGGCTTGTAGAAGTGGAGTATGGCATTAGACCATTTGTGTTTATGAATATATGATGGTTTCATGATGTAACTATAGTTGGAATGGAAGTGTTGAGCAAATGATCAGCCATTGGAATGGCTAAGTATGATCATATGTGGGCATATGTATGACAAGGCCCTAGTTGGTCCATGAAACCCCGAAAATAGGTAAGGTTTACTTTGAAAACAGAGGCTGACAGCAGCAGTGGTGTGGATTGGAAAAACCACAAGAATTCGTAGGAGTGGAATTAAATAGTGAATAAATTATGTAATCGAACCTTGATGAATCTACTTTCATATGAAAGTAACGAAACATCATATGAACAGTACAGTAAGAGATATTCGGGTTCTTGTGGAACAGGGCCAGAACAGTTTCTGGATTCCCTGTTCCGACTTTGGAAATTCACTATAAATTGACCAGAGATAATTAGGGTCATACCATATATGTATGGATTCCTATCTGAGTCTAGTTTCCATAGAACAAACGCCATCAGTATTGAAGCTCTGTGCAGAGAGATATCCAAGTCGTAATGGGAAAAGGTCAGTGTAGTCGACCCCTGTAACATGGGAGACTTTGACTAATAAACTGTACTAATTGGCCAACCAAAAATTCTAGAAAAAAATACATAGGTGGGGACATGAGTCTAGTTTCAGGGAAAAAATCAAAAAACTGATTTTCGAGTTGTGAAACTCAAGATATGATTTTTGAAGCGACTAGTACTCAGACTGGGCAGTGTCTGGAAAAATTTTTCAAAGTTTGTTAACATCTCATGTCCGACTCCGGTGTCGGTCTCGGGTTCGGGGTGTTACATTAAATTGGTTCAGAGCTAGGTTGTCGATTTAACACCGTAATGTGTTGGTTAGTTATACTGCATTTTTGTTTCTTGATATGTGGTTTTGAATGTAATGTTTTTAGTAATGGATCCGATGTGACCGAGAGGTAGCTGTGATCTTGATGAGGGTGGGAGCGCCTCATTGCTAGTAATCCGAATGATGAAGCTAGACAAGCATTCTATAGCGAGTGAATAATGATTGGTTCAACCAATACATTCGAACTAATATGGCTGTTCCACAACCTCCATTCCGACAAATACTACCCCGCACCTACAATACCACCGGTAACGGACCAAATAAGGTCAAATAAGCCCCCAGTTGACAGAATCCAAAAACAGGGCTACTGAATTTTAAGGCTATGGATAGCGATGATGCCGAGCAAGCTGAATTTTGGCTGGACAACACTATCCGGGTACTCGATGAGCTATCTTGTACACCCGATGAATGCCTAAAGTGTGCTATCTCCTTGCTACGTGATTCTGCCTACTAATGGTGGAGTAACTCTGACTTCTGTTGTGCCCGAAGCAAGTACTTGGGAGTTTTCCAACTGAAGTTTCGAAAAAGTATATCATAGAGATTTGTTGTCAAAACGGAAGGATTTCTTGAGCTTAAGCAAGGCTCATGTCGGTTAC